>NC_134485.1:219794759-219876824 GCF_040206685.1 Ascaphus truei
CACCCCGCTAAGGCTTCTTATCGGGTGGTACTGAAGGGTGGGAGCAAGAACGCTTAAATAGAGCTATCATTGATGACGTTTTTCACGCCAAAAACCCTCCTTCAAAGGTGCATATTGTATATAGTTGATTAGTTTCTCCGTTTCACATACAGGCTATACCAGGTTCCAACTAGGTGGCGCTGTTGACAATCTATGTATGTATTGTATTTCCAACTCATGGGCAATGGCTTTAGTGACGTCATAATGTCCCGCGAGAGCGGCCAACCACATCCCGGTCATGCGCATAGCTGACTGCCTGATGTATCACCTCCCATTAGTGGTGCCTCAGCTGCACTCTCACCGGTGCCAAAATCACCAGAGCGCTGTCAGCAGGATCCAATTTTTGCGCATGCGCTGTGTGTGACATGACGGCAAGCTCCCATTCACAAAAGAGGCTGCCCTGTAATAAATCCGCTGCTCATGGAGACCGGGTGTCATGTGCATAGCAGAGTGCCTGATATATCACCTCTTATAAATGGTGTCCTCAGCTCACTCTCACCGGAGCCAAGATCACCAGAGCGCTGTCAGTGAAATCCAATTTTCACACATACGCAGTGTGCGACATGGCGGCAGGCTGCCATTCACAATAGAGGCTGCTCTGTAGTAAATCCGCTGCTCATTGAGACAGGTGTCTGCACGTAAACTTCAATAAACACACCACAAAGGCAGTCAGAGTCCCAAATAAAGCAAGCATATAGAATTCCTTATTGAGATTCCATCAGCTATCCACAAATCCTATCGATGGTAGACATCAAAGTATAGATTTAACCCCATCAGTGCCAATGTTAATAGTATCCCCTACTGGAGTAGTAAGGTCAAGCACACAATATGGTAGTATTAGATCTTCATAGCAGGGACAACAGTACACTGCATATAAATGACAATAATGATCTGGAATAGTGGAGGAAAGAAGAAGTTATAATGTACCAAATTAAAAGCCAACCATTCTCTGAACAAAAAATAATAAACAGATAAAAAGGGAAAAGAAAAATACAAAATGAACAGGGATAGTGTGGGAGTGACTGTGAAAAACTGTTAATAAATAAATTATAAAAAACAGTTGTAGACCTAAACACCCACAACTCAAACCCCCTAAAAAGACCAAACATTATTCTAATTAACATAAAAATTCAGAAAAAGGGGGGCGGGGGTTGGAGGTGGCCATGGGTTAGGAGAGAGATAGCAGGTGGCATTACAGGAACATTGCAAATCCCAAATAGTCATTAAGTCCATTTGGTAGCATAGAGCCCAAAGTGACAATCCACCTGCATTCATGTTGCAGGAGTGCTCTTTCGATATCTCCTCCACGTATCCCCAAGGAGACACGTTCTATTGCAAACGCAGAGAGTAAGGAATTGTCGGCATTGTGCTCCTGTAAAAAATGTTTAGCCACAGTTGTAATTTTTTAAAAAGATTCTATGTCCTTTGAAGCTAATTTAATGTTCCGACTGTGTTCCAATATTCGGAAACGAACTTCTCTAGTTGTATATATATATATATATATATATATATACACACACAAAAAAAAGAAAGCAAACTCATATGAAGCACTCTGATGAAAAGCAAAAAGTAACAATTTATTTATCCAATATTGACAGAGAATAATACAACTAAACAGACAGATTATGATCAGGCAGGGACCTGACAGAGAAACCTCCTACTATGCTGCAAATATCACTAACCAGGGCTATTTAATTCTAACAGACAAATATAACCATCTCAGAGAAATCACTTGCAAAATTACATAATAGATAGAAATGTCCATATAAGTACCAAAACTGACAATGGGATTAAACTTTTTCCTATTGAAAGTATAAACCGACCTGTCCAATAAAGACATAAAAATGCAGAGAGATTTACACAGTACTACTGTAGATGGAACATAACTGAACCCCAGCAGAATGAATACAGAATGAATACAGTAAACAGGGTGAAATATCATGTACAGTATATATGTATTTATGTATGTATGTCTTTATTTATATCCTCTCACAATCCAGGAGGATTGTGAGAAGATTATCTGCATTTTTGGGGACGAGTGCAGACAACCCCACCGGAGGGTAGAAGCAGGGGGGTGACACTTTTATTTATATTCACTGTTTTCATCACTTGATACATCACTTGTTTTATTGTCACATTTTTTTGATAGTAGGCACCTAAGGGTGTTAGCGCCTGGTTTTTCACATTTGTCACATATGTCTTTATATAACACCATTAATGTACAGAGCGCTTCACAGTAGTAATAGATGTGACAATCATATAAATAACAAATTATACAAATTACAGGTCATGGGAATACTGTAAGTGCTTCAGACATAAAAGTAACATTTCGGAAGCTACTCATATGTTTCTTTAAGCAAGTGCGTCTTAATGTGGCTCTTAAGGGTGGATAGCGTGGTACTAGTCGGTATTGAGGGAAAGGGCATTCCAGAGTTGTGGGGCAGTCAGTGAGAAAGGTTTAAGATGGGAGAGTGCTTTAGATACAAATGGGGTAGAGAGAAGACATCCTTGAGCAGAACGCATGAGTCGGGATGGTGCATTGCGAGAAATTATGGCTGAGATGTAAGGAGGGGCAGAAGAGTGTAAAGCTTTAAAAGTGAGAAGGAGAATTGAGTGCAAGATGCAAGATTTGATACGAAGTCAGGCGAGTGATTTCAGCAGGGGTGATGCTGAGACAGATTTAGGAAAGAGTAGAGTGATTTTGGCAGCAATGTTTAGGATATATTGTAGGGGAGGCTGGTGAGGGGCAAGAAGGCCAGACAGCAAGAGGTTGCAGTAATCGAAACGGGAGAGAATGAGGGCCTGAGTCAGAGTTTTATCAGTCAAGCAACAGAGGAAAGGGCGTATCTTTGTAATATTGTGGATGAAAAAGCGACAGGTTTTAGAAACGTTTCTAATGTGAGAGGAGAATGAAAGAGAGGAGTCGAGTGTGATCCCTAGGCAGCGTGCTTGGGCTACTGGGTGAATGATAGTTCTTCCAACAGTAATGTGGAAGGAGGTAGTAGGGCCAGGTTTGGGAGGAAGTATGAGGAACTCTGTTTTTGCCATGTTAAGTTTAAGTCGGGCCATCCATGATGATATCGCAGAGAGACATTCTGAAACTTTGGTCTGTACAGCAGGTTTAAGGTCAGGGGTTGAAAAGTAAATGTGTGTGTCATCATGCATAATGAGTATTGATAGTACTATAGGAATCACTTGTAAGGTATCCATATCCTATTGACCGTGGAACATTGAATTCAGAATTGTAGCAAAGAGAAACACATGTATCAAATAAGTACTGAAAGATAATTGCAATAAAATTGCCACTTGTAGTGAGAAAGAGTCCCGAACAGTATATTGCAGACTTGGGCAAAATAAAATCAATACTTCACCAAATAATCCCTCATGGTAACAGCAAAGCAGATGATGTGCTAGTAATCATATTCAGAGTGCTAGTATGCACTTAGATTCTTTTGAGAGCACTTGTACTTTCAGCAAAATTGGGCATCTATGGAGTCATGCAGCAGTCAGCTGTATAGGGAACTCTCAGGCATCCACAGGGCTCTGTGTGATGTAGTTATTGGAGACACAGCTGCTCGTGCAGAGCTCAGCAGTGGGACATAAAGAGATGAAGCGAACTCCATGGATACCCAATTTTGCTTTTATTTTGCTCAAGCCTGCTATATACTGTTCAGGACCTTTTCTCACTACAAGTGGCATTTCTTTTGCAATTATCTTTCAGTACTAATACCTTGAACTGATACATATGTTTCTCTTTCATACAATTCTGAACTCAATGTTCCTACTATCAATAGAATCTGGATACACTGGCGACACACTTTATTCGAGCTCGGCTAGTCCCACGAATTCGGGTATACCCGGGTGTATTGAGGTTTGTGACTGTTTTCTGCCCGAGTGCATTGGGTTATTTTCCAGGCAGGGATTGAAGCATTTTATTCCCGCTGGCTGCAATACTGCACAGTATATATATATATACTGCATTACAATTCATGAATTTATGCCATCTGGTAGACACGCGAAGCATTGCAGCCTATTAAATCCTAATCATTATCATTTAACAGATCAGCCGCCCGTCAGCCAGGCATGAACCCAGGCTGGGAAGGCAAACACAACGGGGCTTGTCAGAGGTGAGGAGCGGCGCATTCCAGGTATCTGCCAGGTACATACTGGGTATTTGCTCGAATAAAGTGTGTCGGTGCAATACCTAAGAAGTGATTCCTATAGTACTATCAATACTCATTATGCATGATATTTGACCCTGCTTATTCATTCTGCTGCGTTTCAGTTCTGTTCCATCTAGTACTGTGTACATTTCTCTGCATTTTTTTGTCCTTATTGGACTGGTCGGTTTATACTTTCAATGGGAACAATTTTGATTCTACTGTCAGTTTTGGTAATTAACTGGACATTTCTATCTATTATGTAATTTTGCAAGTGATTTATCTGAGAAGGTGACATGTGTCCCTTAGTATTAAATAGCCCTGGTTAGTGTTATTTGCAGCATAGTAGGAGGTTTCTCTGTCAGGTCCCTGATCTTTATCTGTATGTTTTATTATTCTCTGTCTATATTGGTTAAATAAATTGTTACTATTTGCATTTCATCAGAGTGCTTCATATGGGTTTTCTATCTTTTTTGTGTTTTCATATATTTTCCCCATAGCAACGCCACTAGACTTATTTCTGGCTTTATTTTGTGGTTTTATAATTTATTATATAATCGTAATTTTTTATGTAGTTCTGTGTATATATATATATATATATATATATATATATATACATATATATATATTTTATATATATATATATATATATATATATATATATATATATATATATATATATATATATATACAGAGCTACATAAAAAATATATATACACACAGTTGTGTGAAAAAGAAAGTAAACTTTCTTTGAATTCTATGGTTTTACATATCAGGACATAATAACAATCATCTGTTCCTTAGCAGGTCTTACAATTAGGTAAATACAACCTCAGATGAACAACAACAAATGACATATTACACAATGTCATGATTTATTTAACAAAAATAAAGCCAAAATAGAGAAGCCATGAGTGAAAAACTAAGTACACCCTTACTGCTTCCATAGGAATTACGATGCTAAGTAGCAGACAGGTGCTGCTAATCAAATGCCATTGATTAATTAATCATCAGCAACATTGTCCACCTCTATAAAAGCCGAAGTTTTAGCAGTTTGCTGGTCTGGAGCATTCAGATGTGTGTTAACACAATGTCAAGGAGGAAAGACATCAGCAATGATCTTAGAGAAGCAATTGTTGCTGCCCATCAATCTGGGAAGGTGTAACAGAGACTTACCCCTGTTAAGAAACTTGCCTCTGATCCAGCAGTGTGCCGGTTAATTGCACACCTGAAATCAGCCAACCCCACCTGCCTAATCAGTGCTATGTGAAATAGTGTCATGTGAGACACAGGAAGGAGATTCCTGAGCTGACATTTGGAGCTGACACAGGAAAGCAGAGAAGCCTACACGCAGACATTCTCTTGAGCACAAAGGGGTGCTGAGATAAAGACACCCAGAGACCTACTGTAGTGCCCACGGTTATTCTAACACAAACCAGTGGCAATCGCCAAAAAGACCCAGGTACACCCAGATACATGCTGGATACATGCCTTAAACTTGCCTTAAACTAGACACAGCATTTCTGCATTGATTAATGGCCCATCATATTAATAGCGGGGGTCTCTGGCAGTCCAATTCAAACTGAACCCTGCTGTGTTAATCCTATGGGTCATTAGTCAATGCAGAAATGCCTTAAACTTGCCTTAAACTAGCCCGGTTACACCCAGCACATACCCAGAATGTGACCGGGCTAGTTTAAGGCAAGCTTTAGAATAGTCGTGGGCTCGTCTGTATATTCCTTGACACAGGGGACACAAGAACCTACCAGAGACTGACATGAAGGGCCATCTGCTTTAAGGTATCTCTTGAGACATTGGGGAATAGGGTGGTAATGGGATTATTCCTCCAGCCTTGCAGATAGGGACTGATAAGTGAGTTAGCATTTACACAGGGATAGGCGTTTGTTGTTTTTGTTGTTTTCATATGTTTGCTGTGCTATTTAAGGAGACAGGCAATAAAGCCTTATTTTAATTTCACCTTAAAACAGTCTCCATTGTGTACCTCTGAACACATATCTTACATATGGTGTCTGAAGTGGGATGAGAGAAGGCCCTTTAAGTTCAAAGGGGCACCGGAGACTGCCTGTGAAAATGTTTATGCTTTTGCCTGCATAGTTCCTGCAAACAGCCTGAGCTACAAAACACATGCAGCAGTGACCAGATTTAAAGGTCTACACATCCAGGCCGTAAATCTACACTGCACTGAAGAAAGCCACAGTTGGACTGGGAGGAATGCGATAGACGATGACCCACACAAGGGACTGATGCTGTGACCAGAGTCTACCCCACCACTGCTGAAAGGAGGGGGAAAAAAACCTGGGAATTTAAAATGACCGCCCAGCTGAAGTCAAATACAGATTCTGCAGGAAGGGGGAAGAAAAAGTGTTCCTGGTGTAAAGAGCCCAGCCACACGGTGCAGTGTCCCTTCAGGCCTTATTCAGACGATGAGGATGGCCCCTACGTGGCCTCAGAAAAAAGGCAGCAGCCAGAGGACTATTTTTTTCAACGAGCTAAGGAAGTGCAGCTGCAAGCAATGCGCTGTGGACCCATGGAAGGTACATAAGTTTTACTTAGCAAGTGCACATCCAGTATCACTGATGAGAAAGAATGCATGCACAGTACTGCTGATGTTGTAAAACATTCCAAAGTAAAGAAAAAGAAAAAGTCTACAGAGATGCCTGTGAGAGCTACGAACTCTACAAGCAAAATCTGCCCACCTGTAGGACTACCACAATTTGGGGTTCTAGCAAATACAGTGACAACAGCTGCAATAGCGTCTCCTGAGGTCAGGAAAGAAAATACACCCGGTAACCCCAAAATGGAGGACAAGATGTGGCGTTCCTGTAATGAACTTTACCCCACGGAACAGTGGCCCTTCAGGTCCGATAAGGAGGATGACATCTCTTACGGGGAACCCAAACCGAGTCACACCGACAAAACACCCCAAGAATGGTGGGCGTGCCTGAACTCGGAACGAACTGAAAAGACCGCTCTCTATGATGATGAATGTGATCGGCAGGAGCAAGAGCGGGAACAGCAGATCTCTGAATATTTACACCACCTAACGCAACTGCAAGGAAAACATGGCGGATACAGTGAAGCTGCTGAAGTTTCAAAGAAAGACGGAGACCCAAGTATCCCTGATGGGACGGAGTCGTCCAAAACAAAAAGGCGGAAAAAGAAAAAAGGGTCATAACTTTCCGTGGAAGGACCAGACATGTCTGCAAATCCGCGGAGGAAAAGGGGGTCCGAGATGCCCTGCAGCCTAGAGAAAACGGAAAATTCATCCCGCGAATGACCGAATATCCAGAGGGCCCAAGGCAGAAGTGGTGTACCCCAAAGAAGTATCTGGCCGGTGCTAATAGTGAGAATCCCTCAATCAACCATACCAGGGAAGCGGAGCCAGAACTAATGAGTGACGATCCCTTGACCAGCCCTGAAGATGCCCTGAAAATTGCAAGGCATGACTGTGATCTGCTCCGGGAACAATTGAAACTGGAGAGGGAAGATAATGCTGAGCTACAGAAGACTGTTCTCGCAATGTACTCTGAATCCGGGACCGAATTAGAGGATGTAAGGACAGATCTAGATACAGCAAACGCTACAATTAATGCCACGGATGAAAAGCAGAGCAAATCTGATAGAATGATTGCTAATTTGAAGCAGAAGTATGAGGAGGCACTGAAGGAGATTACAGTCTTTCAGCAAGAGGTTCGCAAGTGCCATAGAAAGGTCGAAGTCTCTCAGAATGACGTTCACACTCTCTGCATACAACTGAATGCCTCACACCAGGAGGTCAACAGTGTCCGGACAGAGGTGGACATATCCCAGAAGTAGGTTCATACTCTCCGAATAGCGCTGGATGCCTCACAGCAAGAGATCAGCATTTGCCGCACAGAACTGGAAGTCTCTAGAAAGGAACTACACAGTCTCGCTGAGGAGCTGGACATCTCTCAAAAAACTATCCTCACTTAATATAGATCTCAAAGTCTCTCAGAAGGACCTTCAGACCCTCAACCTAGAGATGGAAGTCTTACACCTGGAGACTGTCAGTCTCAAAGCAGATGTGCGTAAATGGAAGGAGGACTGCAAGGAGGCCTGAATATTACAGAAACTGCAAAAAGAGAAAATTTAAGACTGAAAGAAGAAAATTCTGACTTGACAGACCAAGTCAATGGAAAGAATGAAAAGCTGCACGAGCTTAAAAAACTAAAGAAACTTTTGGAAGATGAAAAGTTTGAAGCAGAGCACCGACTGCAGAACCAACTGCAAGGTCTGCGTACATACCTCAAGAATGCTGAGGAGAAGCAGCGAACTCTGCAGGAAGAGAATATGCAGGCTGCTAAAGAAATACAAGTGCTGCAGGAACATCGGATTACCCAGTGTGTCCCTGCAAAGCAGCACGAGAGACTGAAGGCTACCCTGAGCCTCACCAGAGCATTGCCATAGGTCAAGTTTAGAGGCCAGGTGATTCGGTACAAGAGGGAGCACAACAAGGTCCAGAAACTGAGACAAGTAGCTGCGGACCGAGCAAAGAAATTCACAGTGCTTCAAAATATAATACGGGAGATATGGAAGCAATCTCAGAGAAAGTAAAGTGAGGAGATGAATACCCTGAGAGGAGACTTACAGGATGCACTCAAGAAACAGGGATCTCTCGCGAATGAGATTACAGTACTACAAGAAAAGGTATTGACCCTGTCCAAGCATCAGTATCCCACAGCAACTAAAATCCATGAAGACAAGGGTAGCGTGAGATCTGGGAACACCGCTCATCTGAAAAACAAGGTTGCAAAGTTGAAACCACCTAAACAAGCAATACAGCTGCGGCCGCCTTTATCCTAGTGCGGCCGTAGCTGCGCAACTCTAATAACCGCGGGCAGATGCAGTATGTTTTTTTTCCCCGGAATATATTGCGGTATTTTAGCGCTCGTAATATTAGCATTTTATTAGCGCTGTCTGCATTACTGCAATACCGTCTAAAAACTTAGGGGGGCGTTCGAGAGCTGTTGTCTTCAAAGTCTAATACTTTAGCAGTTCAACCTACAGTATGTCAGTACACAGCCTGCGTGTGCGCGCGCAGTAATTGTAAATTTGCATATTTATACATGCATGTGCAGTGCTGTATGTCTCATTTGAAAAATGTTGAAACGCATAGGTGTGTACTGTAACAGTATCACATTTCGGCATATACAGCGCTCTCCCCTCGATCGCACCCACACACACACAGGCTAATTTACTGCACTGCAGTATTTCAACTTCTTATCTTATCTACAGTACAGTACACCTCTCCCACACCATTCCTTTGAATGTGTGTCTTTCTGGTTTCAATCACATTCCTGCTTGATAGCTGATGATTACTGCGCATGCGTCTGTAACTTCACCACTGCTTGCTTGCGAAGTACAAGAGTGAGTGACCAAAAAAAAATATATATATTTTTTCTCTTCATTTTTTATTTTTATTTTTTCCACAAGCCTACCTAAACCATCTTGATATTACGATATTCAATCTGTGCTGTAGCTTTTGACTGCGACACTATGAGTTTACTGCACATGGTTGATTTGTGTGCTTTTTAGGTATTTGGGGGTGTTGGGATCAAATTATTATGACGAACTGCCTTTTGAAAATATGTCATTTCTTTGAACTACAGTACAGCTAATCCTTCATGCAGCTATACCCTGTACCCCCCTACCCCACGCACACACACAAGGCTCGCTCAAGGATTTGAAACTCTTATCGACAGACACCTCTCCAGAACCATTCCGTTTCTAAAGCTTCTCATTGTGCTTTTAATCGTCCATCCCTAGCCGAGCATCACCTCTCTGCGCCTGTGTGTAATCCTCTTTGGGATGGGACCTACAGTACATAGCTGATGATTACTGCGCATGCGTCTGCAACTTCACCACTGCTTGCTTGCGAAGTTCAAGAGTGAGTGACCAAAAAAAAAATATATATTTTTTTCTCCTCATTTTTTATTTTTATTTTCTCCACAAGCCTGCCTAAACCATCTTGTTATTACGATATTCAATCTGTGCTGTAGCTTTTGACTGCAACACTGTGCGTTTGACTGCACATGGTTGATTTGTGTGCTTTTTTGGTATTTGGGGGTGTAGGGATCAAATTATTATGATGACCTGCCTTTTGAAAATATGTCATTTCTTTGAACTACAGTACAGCTAATCCTTCATGCAGCTGTACCTTGTACCCCCCTCCCCCACCCACACACACAAGGCTCGCTCAAGGATTTGAACCTCTTATCGACAGACACCTCTCCAGAACCATTCCATTTCTAAAGCTTCTCATTGTGCTTTTAATCGTCCATCCCTAGCCGAGCATCACCTCTCTGCGCCTACGTGTAATCCTCTTTGGGATGGGACCATAGCTGATGATTACTGCGCATGATTCTGCAACTTCACCACTGCTTGCTTGCGAAGTTCAAGAGTGAGTGACCAAAAAAATATATATATATATTTTTTTTCTCCTCATTTTTTATTTTTATTTTCTCCACAAGCCTGCCTAAACCATCTTGATATTACGATATTCAATCTGTGCTGTAGCTTTTGACTGCAACACTGTGTGTTTGACTGCACATGGTTGATTTGTGTGCTTTTTTGGTATTTGGGGGTGTAGGGATCAAATTATTATGATGACCTGTCTTTTGAAAATAGGTCATTTCTTTGAACTACAGTACCCTGTACCCTGTACCCTGTACCCCCCTCCCCCACCCACACACACAAGGCTTGCTCAAGGATTTGAACCTCTTATCGACAGACACCTCTCCAGAACCATTCCGTTTCTAAAGCTTCTCATTGTGCTTTTAATCATCCGTCCCTAGCCGAGCATCACCTCTCTGCGCCTGCTTGTAATCCTCAAAAACATTCATTAATTTTCCTATTGTTGGCTTTAAGTCACCTCTCTGTAATCCTCTTTGGGAAGGGAGCTAGCTTATGATTACTGCGCATGACACATTCATCCACCCCCCCAACCCTTTGAGGCTTTGTTTACGGTAACACTTGTGATAATCCCTTCTCGAATTTAATATGTAAATCTGATTTGCACAGCACTGTGAAATTTAGAGTTAAAAAACCATAATCTAATTCATGTTTTTGGTGCAGTAAATTACCACTTTTTGTCATTCTTTCTTTTTCTTTGGTGTAGGGGGTGTGGGGGTCAATGATTATGATTATGTGATGGATCAGGGGATTCCTGCTTCTCAATGTATCCCCGTCACCCCTGTTCTCCCTGCCTCCGACCTTCCTCCTCCGCCTCCTCGTTCATCTCTCCCTTCCTCCTCCCGCACCCGTTCCTCTGCGCCCTCTCCAGACGCATGTCCAGCTGTCACGCGCGTTCCCCGCAAGGTGCGCGCTTATCCCCAAACTCCCGATCTCTCCCGTGGCACTCAGCGCTCGCGGCGCCGCTCTATTCCGTCTCCCGACATGTTACCTTCTTCAGCAGCGCCTCCTGCCCTTTCGCAGTCTGTGGTGAGCGCCCCTGCGGCGCAGCGCTCCGCGCGCTCCCTGTCACACACTGTGCACGCGCATCCAGCCCTTACAGAATTTGCGCGTACACGCTACACTTATAGGTCTTCTCTGAGCCCTGGTTCCGCCCCTCATAGTGTGCAAGCTATTTCCCTGTCTGATTTACCTGTCTCCTCCCTCACTCCTTCTGACCTATCTCTGCAACCCCTCACTCTACCCTCTGCTCCTCCTCTCTCTCCCATTGTGCTCAACCCCTCACTCCTCCTCTCTCTCCCATTGGTGCTCCCTCCTTTATAACCTCTGTCTGTCCTCTAGCTCATTACTCTGCATAGCTTCTTGTGACCCCTCTGTGTGCAGTCTCTATACTTGGCTCTCTTGTCTCTTTCAGTGCTGTTTCCTGTCCCTGTTTACCTTTGGATCTCCCTGGCTTGAACTCTGCTTTGAATTGGATTACCTTGCTTTCTCCTGCCCTTGGACCCTGCATTCGGATACGTTTACGCTACCTTCTCCTATCCTCGAATACTGGCTTATGGACTTGATTACGCTGATCTCTATTACCCCTGAACTCTGGCACACGGACATTACTATCCAAACTCTCATACCCTGGACATTGCAAGTATCTGCTAACCTTTTCTGTTCAGGCCCGGCAACGCATTAACACACTCCGGGCACGCCCTCACTGCTGTGGGTACGTGTTATAACCTTACCCACCTCAGTACTGGGGACTGGCCAGGTCTGCGGGCATACAGGCGTTACAGATTATCATGAATGTATAGAAATATGTATTTTATTTTATCAGGAACAAAAAATACAAATATACAAATAATCATGAATAATGCAAACTGTAGTCTTTATTCAGTTCTTCTGTCAGTTGAAAATTGAGGGCCGTTGGATAATCATAAATAATGCATATTGATAATAATATTAATTAATAATATATAATAATATATATAATAATATAATATATATACAATATTTAATAATATACATTTTCCATCTTTATCTTCTTCCTCATTCTGTGTACAGTACAGTAGTTCATTGAGAGAGGGGAGGTTTTGTGTAAATCATGACTGAAGTTTAGATACACTTAACTGTACACACAGTTCACAAACGTTACATATGATACCCCCCCTCTCCCCGAGTCCATCCTTTTTTGTCTGAAAGACAAGAAAAGAAAAATTTAGTGCAGTTATGTGCATACTGTATTATGGCATTGTGTACTGTATAGTACAGTACTGTCAAATTAGTCTATACTGTAACTACTGATAAATACTTTGCAACCAGATGGCTGGTGCTGCTCTCTCAGGAAAGAAAAAAAATGAGCAGTTAGGTGCATATTATGGCATTGTGTACTGTATCGTGTGGAGATTGAAGGGGAGCGCAACTTGTTCAGTGGTGAATATGTGAAAATAAAAATGGATACACTGATTTTGCACAATAGTGTATTGTATTATCACTGTCTATGTCACTGTAATTACCTCCTTAGAGCGCTGTTTGAATTTTTTCTCTTTGTGAACTGTATAGCTACTCCATATTGGACTACAGTATGCAGTTAGTACTGTCAAACTAGTCTATACAGGAACTACTGTATACTGTAACTACTGTTAAATACTTTGTAACCAGATGGCTAGTGCTGCTCTATCAGGAAAGAAAAAATATGTGCCATGCTTACCTGTATCATACTGTACTTACAATACTACAGTACAGTACTATACCATACTACCTTCCTGATGCTTGCCCATTACGCGCGATCACAATGGGCAACACAGTTGCAATATGGTCAATATATTTATTGCATCGTTCCACGGTGAGCACATCGTTCCAAAAACTCATTATGCCTTGCGCCAACTCATCCTTTTTGGAGGATTTCACGATTTTTGGATATGGTCCTTCAGCTGATGCCAGACCATTTCGATAGGATTGAAGTCTGGCGATGTGTCATTGGAGGGGGAAAAAAGGACAATTAGTTAAAGAGATACAGTACACAGTAAAAACAGTGGGAAAAATGAGACCCGGTTACCGCAAATACTCCACTGGCATCTTCACCCAGTTGATACCGCGCTCAAGAATATGCGCTCTTGACGCGGTGTGCTTCGGATCATTGTCCTGGTAGAAATGGTGACCATGTGGGAACTCACGTGTGATGTATTCCACAATCTCAGACACAATTTGCTCTTGGAAAAAAGCTTTATTCATGATTCCATAACAAGAAAAGAAAAGTGCTCAAAAAACTGCACACTAGTACAGTACAGTGCGTAAGGCAAAAGCATGTGACATACATTTTACTGTACCTTCAAAGATGACGATGCATCCTGGTCCACGTCTAGAGATGGCACCCCACACATGCATCTTCACTGGGTGTTTTGGACGCGGCTTCATAGATATGCAACCTTTTTTGTGGAATGCAAAAGTGGCAAATCTCTCCAGCGATACAGTGGACTCGTCAGTGAAGATGCAATCCTGGAAAGTTTCTCCACTGTCGATCCATGCCTGGGCCTGGACCACTCTCTTGATCTTGTTAACGTCCCTTATCATGGGGTACGCTCTGTAATGACATGGAATAATTTTATAGGTACAGTACAATTTTTTAAACAACACTTTAACCGCCTTTATTGTCCAGTACTAACCTCACACGTCCATATTTCCATCCAATTCTGTGTCTCATCTTCTTTATGCTGTCTCGATACAGTAAGATTGTGATTTTGCTGCAGAGTGTATTTGACCCTTAAGGCACTCTTCTCATCATTCTCTTCACTTATTTTGTCGACCAGAAGAGTTGTCTCCCTACAGTGTACAGAAAAACAACAATCCGGTAAGTTACAGTGCAGTAGGCCACAAGTACAGCACATCATTTACAGTAAAAATAGTATTAAATTAGATATATCTACACAATATATAGTTCTATTAATATGCAGCAATATAAACAATAATAGATATACTTTATTATATACTGTAGTTACTATATATAAATATACCGAAATAACTATAAAATTAGATAGATCTACACAATATATAGTTCTATTAATACTGCTGCGGCCAAGTTTATTCGAGCATTTGCCCGTTCTTGGCCGCAGCAGTAGCCTGGCGCGCGCCCGAGAGTGACGGGCGCGCGCCGAAGCAGCGGAAGAGCGCCCTCCGATCGGGGCGCTCTCCCTACCGCTGCCGGGTCCCCCGGAACCCCCTGCCGCTGTCCCGCGATCGCGGGACACCAGGGCTCCCTCGGGGAGCCCCTGGACGCGCGTGCAGGGGGACGCACGCTCCCAAAGACGCGTGACCGCGCGTCTATGACGCGCGGCACGCCGAGGGGCGGCCACTAGCAAGCCGGGAAATCTCCCGGCTTGCGGATCTGGCCGCAGAGTAATAAAGCGTGTCGGTAGTGTATGCAGCAATATAAACAATAGATATACTGTATTATATACTGTAGTTATATAGATATACCGAAATAACTATAAAATTAGATAGATCTACACAATATATAGTTCTATTAATATGCAGCAATATGAACAATAAATATACTGTATTATATACTGTAGTTATATAAATATACCAAAATAACTATAAAATTAGATAGATCTACACAATATATAGTTCTATTAATATGCAGCAATATGAACAATAGATATACTGTATTATATAGTGTAGTTATATAAATATACCGAAATAACTATTAAATTAGATAGATCTACACAATATATAGTTCTATTAATATGCCGCAATATAAACAATAATAGATATACTGTATTATATATTTATATAAATATATTTACGTGTTAGTTACCGTTGGTGTCCTCGTGCGTTGTTTGGTTTGTCCATGTGCATGATAGCACACGGTGGTTGATGGCACAACGAGGCCAGAAGCAGCTAACCAGCGTTGGATATCTGCAATTCGATGTCCGCTCGTGTACATCTCCTTAATTCAGGCATTATCCTTAAAACCGGGCCTGTTTGTGGCCCTCGAGGACTGAAGTTGTGCAGGCATACTGTACAGTATACTGTAGGCATGCTCAGCACTGTACAGTACTTCACAAGAGTATTAAAACAATACATGCTGTACGGGTATAGAATACACATATGTACTGGAATACATGTAGAATAAATGCATACTTTTTATTTTTCGGGTTTATTATACAGTACAGACGAGACCACGACTATTCTAAAGCTTGCCTTAAACTAGCCTGGTTAAACTAGCCAGAAGTAGCTAACCAGCGTTGGATATCTGCAATTCGATGTCCGCTCGTGTACATCTCCTTAATTCAGGCATTATCCTTAAAACTGGGCCTGTTTTCGGCCCTCGAGGACTGAAGTTGTGCAGGCCTGACTGACTGTTCTGTACACCATCCTACTGTAAATGTTTTGACTTTCTGTACATAAATGTTTTCACTAGCAGTAAACCATACACCTGTTAATGTTTTGAATTGCTGTACACTTCAAATGTTTTTAAATTGTATTTGTTAATAAATGTTTTTGTACTTACTCCACCAATAAAAGAAAATGTTGATTTGTTTTAAATTGTTCCATTGTCTCCTTTTATACTGTAACAAAATACCGTGTTTCTAGAACATACTGTACAGTACTTTCCAGGCATACTGTACAGTACTGTACTGTATACTGTAGCATGCTCAGCACTGTACAGTACATCACAAGAGTATTAAAACAATACATGCGGTACGGGTATAGAATACACATATGTACTTGAATACATGTAGAATAAATGCATACTTTTTATTTTTCGGGTTTATTATACAGTACAGACGAGACCACGACTATTCTAAAGCTTGCCTTAAACTAGCCCGGTTACATTCTGGGTATGAGCTGGGTATGTGCTGGGCTAGTTTAAGGCAAGTTTAAGGCATTTCAGCATTGACTAATGACTCAGAGGATTAACACAGCAGGGGTTCCTGGCAGTCCCATTCAGTTTGAATGGGACTATTAGGGACCCCCGCTGTTAATCTGATGGGCCATTAATCAATGCAGAAATGCTGGGGCTAGTTTAAGGCAAATTTAAGGCATGTATTCAGAATGTACCTGGGTGTACCTGGGTCTTTTTGGCGATTGCCACTGGTTTGTGTTAGAATAGTCACAGTCTCTACTGTATGTATAAAAAAGTATTGTATACGGTCTGACAACAAGTTTCAGGTTTTCTATGAAGCTCTCAGTTACAGTTTTTTTTCCCTGGCGCGTTCCCCGGCATCCCCGAAGGCTGAAGGGGTAAGCAGGGGTAAGGGGAAGATGCGCAAAGCTGCGCTAAGCAGAGGAGCAGCCAGGGGGAGCAGCCAGGGGGTCGCAAGGGGAGGGGAACCGCTAGGAAGATGCGCACGTGGGGAGGGGAATATGCGGGGAAGATGCGGCTGGCGCGCGGCCAAGTTCGGCGCCAGCCGAAAAAAGCCCCGGACAATTACGGGCAAATTGTTAGAATCAAGCTGGCCGCAGCAGTATATATAAAAATGTATTGTATACGGTCTGAAAAAAACAGCATACTGTTTCAGGTATTCTATCCTAATCAATAACAATGGCCACTAAACTGTAGACTACGCTACGTGTTTTTTTTAATCCTATTCAGCAATGTGCAGACATTGTAACACAAAGCGATATTATCCATCTATATCCCTCTATTTGCCGTTTTCCGCATGAGATGACAAAGTTTTCTTTTCTGAGGAAAAACAAAAGTAAAAGTTTTACTGTAATGGTCAGTCAGTCCCTAAAGAAGTTCCCACAGTCAGTCCCACCAATAATTTTCTCGGGGTGCATCTCCTGTTCACATGCGCATGCGCCTATGTGATGACACGCATATGCGTTTCAAGAAGATTCCAATGCGCATGCGCCTAGCTTTCCACCAATTGTTCAGTATCTACTGTAGAAGCTGCTCAGCCAATGATATTGCTTACAGGAGAATCGCTTGACTGTGCATTGATATTGATATTTCAAAAACAGAATAAAATACGGCAACATTACTCACCATAGACTTTGCCAATCAGCTGGCGCCGAGCCACTGCCTGTCCCGTATTCTTGATTATACAACTAGTTGACAGGTGACAGCGGGACTACTACACCTGTAGTCAGCTGATGAGGCTGGAAATCACTTAGGTACATGCAATCTTGCTAGAATCTGTACGCGAAATCCGTCTCAGGCTGCAGTATCCGGGCGGGGACAGACAGCAAGGGTTGTCGGTCACCAGGTTTTCACTGATGGTCGGACCGTTATTTGAAGCCGGTGCTGGTGCTGGCGCATTGCTTGCCTGCGACTGACGTTTCTTAGTTGGTTTTAACATGACCTTTCGCCTTTTGAAGTCTCCATGATCATACAGTATATACGGGAAAAATCCGGTGATACACACCAATACCCTCCAATAACATCGGGATCAATACGAAAAAAACATGTATCGATACATAACTTTTTCCTTATTGCACGCTTCCACACATGAGCATCTGGTGAAAATTTGTAAAAGTCATAGTTTTCGATAAAATACTGATACATTTGACCAATTGTTGCCATCTTATCATCTGTTGCATTGATCGCGGCCCATATTAAATAAGCGTACATTCTGTCGGGTTTTTGGAACACGGACTGCGGTGGTGCACTCATGTCGGGACTCTCAGGACAATAAAACACCAGACACTGCGCATGTATTTTTAAATATGAAAAGCCAAAATTGATACATTATTGTAACTTCTTCAGTACCAAGGCCAATTTACAATGGACCACTGTGGTATTCTTTTAAACACCTGCAAGTCGACACATTACTGAAGCGCATGCACATTACAATTCATGAATATCTGCCATCTGGCGGATACGCGAAAAATTGCAACCAATTAAATCCAAACCATTATCAAAAAACACATTAACCGCGGGTGTGAATGCAACATGAATGCGGTATGAATGCGGTCAGAATGCGGCATGAACGTGGTGAAGTGCGGTGAAGTGCGTGGCATTCGGAAAAAATCCCCGAAAAAGTTCGGAGATGTTGGAGAATAAAAGGGGCCGCGGCTGTAGCTAAACCTTCAGCCACCAAACAGGCAACAAAAAAAGGTATACATGCAGAATCAAAACCAGAAGAATCCTTAGCTTGTGAAGCTGAAAAGATAGGACGTACTCTGGAAGTGGATGTGGAATTGCAACTCAATCCCAAAGAAGCTGAACTGGCAATTCCATTGAGTGTAAAAAGTGCATAAAGACAGCTTCAAGAGCGAAAAATTGAAAGGGCTATTCTTAAATGCTCTGCAATGCAGAAGATTCTTGGATGGCGGTGCAGCTGCCTTGGAAAAAATTTGTGGGACCAAACTTGCAAGAAACTGGGTACAACAAAGTTTAATGGCACTTAAAAACAGCACCAAACAAAGGGGTGCTGAGATAAAGACACCCAGAGACCTATATTCCTGGACACAGGGGACACAGGAACCTACCAGAGACTGACATGAAGGGCCACCTGCTTTAAGGTATCTCTTGAGACTTTGGGTAATAGGGTGGTAATGGGACTATCTCTCCAGCCCTGCAGATAGGGACTGGGGAAGTAAGTTAGCCCTTACACAGGGATAGGTGTTTGTTGTTTTTGTTGTTTTCATATGTTTGCTGTGCTATTTAAGGAGACAGGCAATAAAGCCTTATTTTAATTTCAACTTAAAACAGTCTCCATTGCGTACCTCTGAACACGTCTCTTACAGAAGGGTTATAAGGCCATTTCCAAACAATTTAAAGTCCATCATTCTACAGTGAGAAAGGTTATTCAAAGTGGAAAATATTCAAGACAGTTGCCAATCTTCCCAGGAGTGGACATCCCCGCAAATTCACCCAAGGTCAGACGTACAATGCTCAGAGATATTGCAAAAAACCCAGGGGGTTCGTAGGGGATCCCTGACTAAGTCGGTAAGCGCCGACGAAATGCCTAGGGTCTGACATCATCATGCATTACGTCATTACGCATCACAGAGGTCCGTGGTGTTGCCTTGTTACCGGAAGGGTATTTGTCTACTGGCAGACGGTTCTGGTTCCCTGTATTGTGGAGACTCTGCTTAAGAATATCTGGACTTCTAAATACCTGTACCACGCCTGGACCCACAGGATTGGGGCTGTCATTTGTGGCATATGAGAACATTCTTCTTCCCCGGCGGCGGCACCACAGGCATGTGGGGTACAGTGAGTTAAGCAGGAGGTCCCTTTTCTATACCATCGCAGTAGATTTCCAGGGTTACCAGACGCCAAAGAAACCATTATGTGTGTTTTATTTTCCTTTATCTTGTACGTGTGTATTTTCTACCACACATCTATGTTAATAAATGTATTCATTTGCAGCTCTGAAGATAATGCACTAGGGGAGTGCGCTTGTATCTTTTCTTTTTTTACAGTGCTTGTTTGGGAGTGATTCTCCTGTGGATATAGCAGCCCCCCATATTATATCCTGTCTAGCTTTGGGGCACATTCTTTGCCTTACTTAGAGGACAGTTCCACTGGATTGGTTTTCTGCAGGATTGAACTTTGAACTATCTGGTATCTGATTGTTTAAAGAATATATTGTGCATACAATTGTTTGTTTTTAGCGCTGCTTTGTCTATATATATAGATATATACTTAGAAACTGTGCTTATGCTTTTTATAAAAGTTCTGTCACGGACACACTCTAATTGTAAAAGCAATTGCTCCATCATGAATAGACTCTTGTATGGACAAGATATCAATTACTTTAATGGACTATATGTAATGTCTGCTGCCATGCCATTAACAAACAACAATGCATGCAATATACACTTAAAGTGTTATGTTATGTGCACGCCATTCCTATTCTGCTTTCTTTGCTTAACTTTATAGATTTTTACCATTTCAATATGGTCATAAGAAAGAGCAAAGAGACAGAGAGTGACTAATTAATACTGTACAGTACATTATCAGTATGTACAGTAATAGCAGTCATTTATGTGGCTCTTTGCACATGTTGTATTGCTCCTGTTTCTTCTACAGTACGTTATTGTGACAGGAGGGGGAACCAGGCTATATAATAAAGGTCAAACTCATTTTGGTTACCCCTGCTCTGTGTATAAGGGTCCAAGAGAGTTAGCTCTTGGGCCCAGTAACATTGTGTAACAGGGACTTATCCCTGTTTAAAGAAAATTGCCTCTGATCCAGCAGTGTGCTGGTTAATTGCATAGCAGCAATTAACCAACTCCACCTGGCTGATTAGAGCTCTCTGAGACAGGAATGAGGATTCCTGAGACTCACAATTGGGGGCTGAACCAAGGAAGGACAGACAGATTTTTCCTTAGTCCACACTGGACTGACCAGAGGAACAGATGTCTTGAGCTGCAGAAGGACTGGACTGTATGCTGATAGCAAGACAAGGGGACCAGAACTCTATACCTGGAAAGACATTGCCTTAGCACACAAAGGTGCTGACCCAGGAGAGCAGAGAGGCTTCCCCTACAGCTACAAGAAACAGATAAGATTTTCTAATGGGAGTGCTATATATCTGTATATAGTTTATATATTTGGGGCTGGTAAATAGCTTAGCTAACCACCAGTAAGAAAGGGCTGAACTACATGTGTAGATATTCTCCAAAGTGGAGTAGGTTTTCTTTTTGCTGTGTTAAAGGGACAGGCACAATAAAGCCTAATTTTAGTTTCACTTTAGACGGTCTCCATTGCGTACCTCTGAACACATCTCTTACACATTGTATTACTGCATTATACTGTCTGTAATAAAACAATTTTTGTTGTTTTCCCCTTTCCGGGCATGCAATAAAGCAGGGATTGCTTGTTTATGAGTTTCAAGTTTTTTTTTGAGGAGGAACCGTTGACAGAATGTGACTAGGTGGTTGGGGTCCAGAGCTACCGGTCCCCCAATAAATATACCCAGGTATCATGCCTGATTCTCGGATAAATGTATGTATATTGCCCCAGCAAAACTTCCCCTTGAAAATGTAAGCACGACTCACCACTAGGGTATCCTGCTTAAGCACAGAGGGAAAGTGTGTGGGGAATAAGGCAGGCAGAAATTCAACGACAACATGTTTCCTTTTCTGTCCCTGTACCCCAAGACCTTAACCTAAAGTCCCAGATAGCTGAAGGGTTTCCCTGAAACTCAGTGTTTATTAAAATGTATTTCAGTATGTTTTACATTTGGAACCGATGTCCAAACAGGCAGCCCGTGCAAACCCATAGGCGCTGGTAGGTCTGTTGGACATTGGAGTTCAAAGCAGCCAGAGGATGCCCAGAGGTGTGAACGGCATTTGGGCAGCGGGGAAAGGCGGAGTACTAGGTCCGGATATCAATGGCAGTCCTCCAGGATGTCACATGTTCTGTCAGACCTAGGGGCACCTAACCAGCGGGTGCCATTGAAATAGCTGGGGGAAGATGTGACAGGCTTGCACATGTCACTTGGTTATTTCAAATATCCTGCTGACCTTGCTTTTCTACCCGACTTGGCTCTGATTGGCTGCTTGAGAAAGTTCCCACGCACTGATTGGCTGTCCAGTCTGCTTCTACTTTATGAATGAAGCAGGAAATACTATAAGAATCTGTGAGGCAATCAAATTGGGTGTTCCCCTTGAGTCAGAGCTGAAAGAGCACAGGCAGGCTATTCAAAGATGCTTTGTATGTAATAGCAAAGCAATCGGCTAAGATTTCAAGCCTGAAAAGCCTGCCAGCCTGAGACTACAAAGGAGATAGGGAGTGATCACAGGACCATACTAATTGAATGAAGTGATTGGGTATATAAATAGGTAATCAAATGGTGGGTGCAAACTGTGAACTGAAAATACATTTTATAATGCTGGCAGATACATTAATAATGAATAAATAACTGACTACTAGGGTCTACACAGTTAGGACCAGGAGACTGCAGACACTACATTAAAACAGCTCCAAGTAGGAGACTGACAACATTGCGCGTTTCCCTCCAGCAAATGAGCTTCTTCAGGGACAAATTTGTCCCTGAAGAAGAACCTTTGCTGGAGGGAAACGCTCGTTGGACGCGCAATGTTGTCAGTCTCCTACTTGGAGCTGTTTTAATGTAGTGTCTGCAGTCTCCTGGTCCTAACTGTGTAGACCCTAGTAGTCAGTTATTTATTCATTTATTTTCAGTCAGTGTGCCTGCATTCTTTGCTCCTCATGTGTGGCGTTTTCACAGTTCAGTACTGTGAATTCACCCCAGTACTGCTGTGTTTGGCAGTTTAGTGATACAGTGAATTTACCATCATTATTAATGTATCTGCCAGCTCTACCACTTAGCACTCTTATTCCAATATATTGCTAATTTTTTATTGAAGTGCGTAGTGATGTGAATTTAGCAGGGAAGCTGGATATTTAATCCGTCGGCCACTCACTTGTGAATATTTATATATACTTTTCACCATCTGGTCTCACCGTTGCTCCAGAGGGGTTAACACCCTGACTCACAGCATCCTCCGTCCTCTATATCCCAATAATATTGAGTGGTCAACTGGGATAGTATGACTCTATAATTGAGGCAACGGATGCTTGATAATGTTGATTTAATACATTTTTAAATTCACATTACACATTACTTTGGTAATATATGTTTTATGTAAATTTATTAAAAGTTAATTTTAACACTTTGTTGGTGTGCATTTAAGTGAATTCTTTTAGGGGGCACATCCATTTTGTGTTTCCCCTTCTCCCCTTTTCTGAATCAGCCTGAGACTAAGTCCAGCATTTTGTGCCCAAGTTCTCAGAATCGAACGTAGCGATCGCGGCTGGGATTTTATGCTGATTTGAGTTCCAGGAGATTTGGTCTGACTCACGGTCAGGAGGGACCAAGTTCTCAGAAGGGAGCGTAGCGGTGTCGTATGGAATTTTATGCCGATTTGGGTTCCAGGAGATTCCGGGCTAAGTCCCGGTCAGGGTAAAACTCTCCCTGCATCTAGGAAAGTCTAGTTTTCAACTACAGCCCCAAAGTAAGTGTGTCTTTCTGTCTGTATTTTGTATTTCACTGTGTGTAGGCGAAATTATACTGAATAAGTTACAATTTATTTCTCTACCTTGTTTTGTTCAATGAATGATCCCAGTAAAAAGGTGTAAATAACCTGGTCTCCCGTGACAGTTCTTAAGAATTGTTGCTTGATGCACTATCCAATCAAAGAAGACGTTAATGAAAGTTTTGATAAATATACATTTTGAAAATATATTTGGTGAGTATAATATGAAATCTTTTTACTTTTTCAATTGCAGTAAACCCAGGAAAATATTAAAATGTTTTTGTGCATTTGCTTGATTTGCTGAAAAGAACATTTTAATCACTCCAGCTTTGTGACTTGCTGTGTATCGTTGAATTATCATTGCAATGAGATCACCAAATGTATGTGTTTGTTAACATTTTTTAACAGTTTATTAATTGTCGTAACTTTCAAGTACAGTATGTTTCAGAGAAAATGGAATAAGATACAAAATAATGGCAAAGAGTATGATGACACAAACATGTCAATATATTTTGTACATGTAGTTAAATAATTCATGAAAATACGCAGATGGGTTCACAATAACTAGGCATATATAGAGAATCTTGCACCATACTGTATACTGTATAACTATTTGTCACTGGGTAAACACTTAGGGCCTCATGCAGTAAGCGCCGATAAGGCTTTTTCGGCATTTTTATGCCATTTTTTGCCCTCCCGATTCAGTAAGCACCGATAAGTGGGAATTATCGGGAACTTTTCTTCCCGATAAAAAATTATCGGGAGCCGGCTGCCGATAAGCCACTTATCGGCACTTTTTGAACCCGGCTGAATTCAGGTAGCCCCGATCAGCTTTTCGGTGCTGATCGGCACTCCAGAATGGAGAGTTTATCGGGAATCCAGCCCGCCAACTAAAGTTGGCAAGTTGCTGGACGAGAAGCATCGGCAAGGGCGACACATAGAAAAAATCAGCCCTTTTCCTGCCTGTGACTGATGCCGGGGGTCTCCGGAGCTGATACCAGCACCGGAGGCCCCCGGCATGCATCCGAGGCAGGAAAAATGCATTTAAAGGCCACTTCATTACCTCAGCGGCTAACTGCTAAGGCAATGAAGGGGTTAACCCACCGTGCCAGCTTTATTGTGGGTAGCGGTGGTGGGTTGAAGGGGGTATTTGGCCCTGGGTGTGAGTTTAGGGCTTGCGGGGGGGTTGCGGGTGCACTTAACCCCTTCACGACCGTAGCAGTTAATACCACTACGAACATGAAGGGGTTAAGCCCTCCTGCTACCCACCCGCAAGACCTAAACAACCACCGTTGGGGCTAATACCTCCTTCACCCACCCCCACTACCCACAATAAAAAATAATCACACACCCCAGCCCCACAATAAATAAATAAATATAAATAAATAAATAAATATCTCTATATAAATAAATAAATATATATAATATATATATATAATCCCAACAACCCCTAACATACACATATATGCACATCAATGATAATATAGGCCGGCGGGGGCCCTCGGGTGTTACCCGCAGGCCTGCAGTACCAATTATGTGCCCCCCCAAATTAATGTCTAAACACATACATACTTATAAAGAAATATCCCCCCCCCCCCTTAACACATACAGTATAGTAATGGCCACAATTACTATTTTCCACAAAGGGATAATAGTGAATGTGCCCATTTTAAATACATAAACAGCAATAAATACATTAAATACATATAGTACTCACCACCCATGTCCGGCTGCCACGATGAAGGCCATCCTCCTCTTCATCCTGCCCATGGCCCCCTCCGCTGCTGCAAAACAGACACAAGAATGAAAACATCCAAAGTATTGTCCCTTAACCCCTTAATCACCATAGCTGTTATTAACCGCTACAGTCATTAAGGGGTTAACCCACCCTCACCCACCACTCGGGATGCCTACATACCCTCCCACACTAACCCCCCACCCCATGAGGCCTAACCACCCTCACCCACTACCCACAAGGGAGGCCTACCCACATACCCCCACAACCCCAGTACCCAAAATAAAAACAATACAGTGACCCACAATAAACATCATTATATTTATTAAATACATTACACACCCCCTGTGCCCCCCCATAAATACAAGATTTATCCTTTTACATACAGGGTTCATAACGCGGCCCCACGCGAGTCCCCGGTGGGCTGGCGGGGCACCTGACAGACCTACAGGGTACCAGCAGCCCTTTTCATACAGGTTCTGGAGGCCTGTTGGTGGGTCCCGCCAGCACCATGACCCCCAGGTGGTCTCCTTGGGTCACCGTGGGCCACAATTGGGTCCCCACGGTAGGCCCAAGGATGTCTGTGGGGCCTCGGGTGGTTCCCGCGGGATCTGGGGAACTCACGAGTGCTCACTATGGGTCCGCAGTGCCCCCACAGTAGTGGGACCACACATCTTCATCCCCGCACCTATGGTCCACGTTTTTAAAAGCTTGATTTGATGTGTTTTAAATTAATTTGTCTATGCTGCTATGCTTTATTGTGTGTTTAAAGTATTTTAAAATTAGATAGATGTAATTGTTGATATTGTATGGTGTTTTTGAGGTCAGGGTTTGCCTTGGTTTTCAATTTTGTATTCTCGTTGGTACATATATTTTTTCTCAGGCTAAATTGTTATGTTAAAGACTTGAATTTTTCAATTGTTTAATTGTTAAGGATGGAATGTAAATTGTTTAGGGATGTCATTAATGCATGGTAATTGATTTATGTTTACTGGATTGGATAAAATAGTATACTTGTTTGGAGGTATTTGTATTTTGCTTGCAATGTTATTGTTAACATTCATTTGCAGAATGTATATGCTGCATAGATTGTATGCATCCTATATACAATGTAAATGCAATGTGTTGATTGGCATTAGAGGTATTTGATTGGCATTGGATGATTGGTATTGTAAATTCAGTTAGGATTATGAAAGGAAATTATTTTTATTGTGTGTGTCTTTATGGAGAATTGTTAATTTGAGTACAGCATGTTTGATAACCCTTCTACATTTATTTGTATATTGGTTCATCATGTGTGTGTGTATATATATATATATATATATATATATATCTCTGTATATATATATATATATATATATATATATATATATATATATATATATATATATATATATATATATAAATATATAAATTTGCATGATGAAGCCAATGTACAATTTCATGGGTGAAGGGTGGGTATCGGGCCAGTGTGGCTTAACCCCTTAATTACCTTTGCGGTTATTATCCGATAGGGTATTTAAGGGGTTAATTGATATCTGAATGTAATTGCAATGTATTGGCTTTGTTTTGGCTATGTATTTTGTGGGCAAGACAAGGATGTTGCTGGCGATGGAGACTTCTTATTGATGAGGTCAGTAGTACTTTATTTATTTGAATATGCTAGTTAATGTTTTTAATAATGGGTAAATAATCTATTATCCCAATCTGGATAATAGTTATTTTGCACATTATTGTACTGTAGGTGTTGGGGGGGGGTATGTATTGAATGTATAGGCCAGGTTTATTTTTTTTACATTCAGGGTTTGTTCCGTGGTTCTGCGTGGGACCTCTGGAGACCACCTATGGGTCTCCTCGGGTATCTCACGGGTATCAGGCTGGTGGTTCCACGGGTGACACATGCGGGGATGAAGCGGTGGCCTCACATCTGTGGGGGCACCGTGGACCCGTAGTCTGCGGGGATGAAGCGGTGGCCTCACATCTGTGGGGGTACCGCCTACCCATAGGTGCGGGGATGAAGATGTGTGGTCCCACTTCTGTGGGGGCACCGCGGACCCGTAGTGAGCACTCGTGAGTTCCCCAGACCACCGTGGGAACCACCTGAGGCCCCGTAGAAACCTGTGGGTCTGACCCGGGGCTCCCAGACATCCTTGGGCCTACCGTGGGGACCCAATTGTGGCCCACGGTGACCCAAGGAGACCACCTGGGGGCCATGGTGCTGGCGGGACCCACCAGCAGGCCTCCAGAACCTGTTTGAAAAGGGCTGCTGGTACCCTGTAGGTCTGTCAGGTGCCCCACCAGCCCACCGGGGACTCGTGTGGGCCTGCATTATGAACCCTGTATGTAAAAGGATAAATCTTGTATTTATGGGGGGGCACAGGGGGTGGGTAATGTATTTAATAAATATAATGATGTTTATTATGTGTCACTGTATTGTTTTTATTGTGGGTACTGGGGGTGGGGGGGTATGTGGGTAGGCCTCCCTTGTGGGTAGTGGGTGAGGGTGGTTAGGCCTCACGAGGTGGGGGGTTAGTGTGGGAGGGTATGTAGGCATCCTGAGTGGTGGGTGAGGGTGGGTTAACCCCTTAATGACTGTAGCAGTTAAAAACCGCTATGGTGATTAAGGGGTTAGGGGACATTACTTTGGATGTTTTCATTCTTGTGTCTGTTTTGCAGCAGCCTAAAGGGCATGGGCAGGATGAAGATGAGGATGGCCTTCATCGTGGCAGCCGGATATGGGTGGTGAGTACTTTTTGTATTTAATGTATTTATTGCTGTTTATGTATTTCAAATAGCCAGGGGGTGTATGTTGTTTATTGCTATGTTTATTGGGGGCAAATGTCCCCAATAAACATGCTGTTCTGCCTTAACCCCTTCATTGCCTTAGCGGCTATCCGCTATGGTAATGAAGCAGCATTTATGTATTTTTAATAATATTGCGCGGAAGCAGGGGGTCCCCTGAGCTGTACCGCATTGATTTGTGGCTCAGAGACCCCCTGCTTCCCTCTAAGAGAGCGGCTTGTCTCTCTCTGCTGCAAACATCTATCGGCAGAAAAGGCCTATCGGAAGGCTTATCGGGAGCAAGGCTGTATCGGCATAGGCTCATCGGCAGTTTTGCTTTCGCAGTGATTCGGCAGGGATCGGCATGGATTCGGCCCTTACTGAATACTGCGAGGGCAAATCGACAAAAAAAGGCCTATCCGACACACTTGCCGAAGAGATTTTATCGGGGCTTACTGCATGAGGCCCTTAATCAGTAATATGTTTGAAGGATTAGAAAAATAATTAGTGGCCATCCAATGATTCCAGGTGTCACTGAACTTGTCCAAAGACCCATTAAAAATACATGTACATTTTCTCATTATCATGATTTAAAAATAGGTTAACAAAACACACAAAACCCCAGCGGGCTTAAAACCTGGGAAGGAGGAGCCACTAACCTCCAACAGCTGAGACAGCTAAAAATAAGTTAACAAGGCAGACACCTGTTTTATCTGTCAGTGTTAGGACTTGCGAACAGGTGTCTGCCTTGTCGTGGCTCGCAAGCTTACAACACTTTGGCCAAAGGGTTAAACTAAATGACCCTTTTTCAAGAGAATATATACAGTGGCGGCCGCCTTTATCCTAATGCGGCCGTATCTTCGCAACTCTGATAACCGCGGGCAGATGCAGAATTTTTTTTTCCCGGAATATGTTCCGGTATTTTAGTGCTCGTAGGGGTCTATGCACTAAGCAGGGGGAAATCCCTCTACATTTAAATGTCCCGATCACGTGACCGCAGAATGTAAACAAAGCAGAGGGATACCGGCACCCCATAAAGGGGCCTGTATCTCGGGAAGCAGGGGGTCCCCGGACCAAAACCAAAGCGATTCAGCTCCGGAGACCCTCTGCACATCTACACTATGAGTAAAACACATATAAATAATCATTCCTTACCTTTGCGGCTATCTGCTATGGTAATGAAACAGCGTTAATGTATTTTTAATAATACTTTACGGGAGAAGGGGGTCCCCTGTAACTCGGGAAGCAGGGGGTCCCTGAGACACAAATCAATGCGGTTCAGCTCAGGGGACCCCCTGCTCCCGCACAATATTATTAAAATACATTAATGCTACTTCATTACCATAGCGGATAGCCGCTAAGGCAATGAAGGGGTTAAGGCATAATAGCATGTTTATTGGAGACAATTGCCCCCAATAAACATTGCAATAAACAACATACCCATTGCCCCCAACAACCCCTATACCCCCAATATATATATATCACATTTTTGGGATGCACAGCAATGATACTAGAGGCTGGCGGTGGGCCTCGGGTATTCCCCGCAGGCCTGCAGTACCAATTCAGTGCACCCCAAAAAAATTACAACACATAAATACACCACCCTTAACTGATACAGTATAGTAATGTGC
The DNA here is from genome assembly GCF_040206685.1 of Ascaphus truei. Lineage (NCBI taxonomy): Eukaryota > Metazoa > Chordata > Amphibia > Anura > Ascaphidae > Ascaphus > Ascaphus truei. The sequence goes on from NC_134485.1 coordinate 219,824,507, forward strand.
AAAATTACTATTATCCACATATGGATAATAGTGAATTTGCCCATTTAAAAAACATAAAGAACAATAAATACAATAAATAGATATAGCACTCACCCATGTCCGGCTGCCACGATGAAGGCCATCCTCATCTTCATCACAGTTCATGCCCTCCTCCGATGCTGCAAAACATAAACAAGAATAAAAACAGCCAATGTAATGTCCCCTAACCCCTTAATCACCATAGCGGTTATTAACCGCTACAGCCATTAAGGGGTTAACCCACCCTCACCCACCACTCGGGAGGCCTACATACCCTCCCCCACTAACCCCCCACCCCGTGAGGCCTAACCACCCTCTCTCACCCAATACCCAGCCGGGGGGCCTACCCACATACCCTTGGGTCCAATACCCTCTTCCCCCACCCACAGTACCCACAATAAAAACAATACACTGCCCCACAATAAACATCATTATATTTATTAAATACATAACCCACCCCCTGTCCCCCCCATAAATACATGATTTATTATTTTACAAACAGGGTTAATACCCCAGGCCCACGGGAGTCCCCGGTGGGCCTGACGGGTCACCTCACAGACCTACAGTAGCCCAGCACCATTTTTCAAACAGGGTCTGGAGGCCTGTTGGTGGTTCCCGGCAGGCACCATGGTCCACCAGGTGGTCTCCGCGGGTCACCGTAGGCCACAATTGGGTCTCCACGGTAGGCCCGCGGATGTCTGGGGGGCCCCTGGTCAGACCCACATGTGTCTGAGGGGCCTCGGGTGGTTCCCACGGCGATCTGGGGACCCACGGGTGATCCGTATGGGTCCACAGTGCCCCCACAGATGTGGGTCCACCGGTTCTTCCCCGCAGGTGTCCCCTGTGGACCCGGCAGCCTGGTACCCATGAGAAGCCTGAGGATACTTCAAGTGGTCTCCAGAGGTCTCCCGCAGACCAAAAGGAACCAACCCTGTATGTTAAAAAAATAAACATGTCCTATACATTAAATATATCAATCCCCCCCCCCCCCACAACACATACAGTACAATAATGTGCATAATAACTATTATCCAGATAGGGATAATAGATTATCTGCCCATTATTAAACACATTAAGTAGCATAATAAAATAACTACTGTTCTACTGACCTCATCAATAAGAAGCCCCCTCACCAGCAAAATCAGTGTCCTCCGTTGCCATCAAAATACATAGCCAATACACTGGCGACACACTTTATTCGAGCTCGGCTAGTCCCACGAATTCGGGTATACCCGGGTGTATTGAGGTTTGTGACTGTTTTCTGCCCGAGTATATTGGGTTATTTTCCAGGCAGGGATTGAAGCATTTTATTCCCGCTGGCTGCAATACTGCACAGTATATATATATATACTGCACTACAATTCATGAATTTATGCCATCTGGTAGACACGCGAAGCATTGCAGCCTATTAAATCCTAATCATTATCATTTAACAGATCAGCCGCCCATCAGCCAGGCATGAACCCAGGCTGGGAAGGCAAACACAACGGGGCTTGTCAGAGGTGAGGAGCGGCGCATTCCAGGTATCTGCCAGGTACATACTGGGTATTTGCTCGAATAAAGTGTGTCGGTGCAGTACATTGCAATTACATTCTGAGATCAATTAACCCCTTAATCACCTTATCGGATAATAACCGCAAAGGTAATTAAGGGGTTAAGCCACCCTGGCCCGATACCCACCCTTCACCCATTCATTTATACAGTGGCTTCATAATGCAACTATATATACACACACACATATATATATATATATATATATATATATATATATATATATATATATATATATATATAAAGAGAAGAACAGAGAGCGCACGTCCCATAGAGTAAAACAGTACATTTAATCAATAAAAAAGAGGACAAGGGGATTAAGAACACTCACAAAGGTACAAGATAAAAAGGCAATTTGTGATATATAATCACCACCAACAAGGCCACACCGTCCTGGAACACATCAGATGGTAGATTGTCCCTCCGGTTCACATCCAGCAGTGGTCGGGTGCTTTGAAACAATGTCTCTCGGCGTCAGTGCAATTTAGAGATTTTTCAGCCTCAGATCAGCTCCATGCGCTCTCCGGCCGTAAAGCGCGCACTGCGTGATGACGTAGTGTCGTGATAACGTGCCCTGACGTGTTTCGTCACGACAGTGACTTTCTCAAAAGGAATGACAACTAGGGGGAGGGCTCAGTATTTAAGGGCTCATCTAATCAAAGAGGAGTGGCACCGGAGCAGCCAGAGGCCAATCGTCAGTGCCCAAACATAAAACCATGGCACTGGCGATGGGCCAATGAGAACCACCGTGTCAGACCTGCCAGTATAATAACTGATATACATGAATATATATAAACAAAGCGACTACACATATAATTAACCATATTAAAACCACATAACAAGGAAAGTGTATGTGGGTAATTAGTAGACCACATACATACACATGAGGAATTGTATAAATTAAAAAACTTTTAAAAGAAATTATATGATAAACAATGATAAGAACTCACAGCAATAAAACATCATGATTCATGTATAAACGCTGACATCAGCAGATGGACTCTTGTTTAACATGTTACATATATGATTAAAGCATTAGCAAAAGGAGACCCTTATATGGCAACAAATCATTCTATATAGACCATTAAAATAACATCAATGTATATACAGTAATATATTAGTATAAGTCCCAAGTCTCTCATTGATACACTACATAATAAAAATAAAGGAAAAACAAACAAACAGCCATCTAGAATAAACTCCATTAATATAAATGAACTATACCAAAAGAATATAATTATGTATATAGACGGATGTAAACCAGAATGGAAAAATTTGATAATTATTTTATAATTAATAAATAATAATTAATCAAAATCTAAATAAAAGGACCAATTATCTAATAATTAAAACCTAACTAGACCAAGGCAAAAGTATATATATTGGATGTAAATGGGAGATGGGAATGGAATGGAAGGGGTGTGGGAGGGGGGGGGAGAAGAATAGGAGACGGAGTGTGGAGGTAGGAAGGAAAGGAGTGAGGTGCCAAGGTGGGGGGAGTGGAGGGGGGGGGGGAAGGGGGGGTGGAAAGTGGGGGAGTGGTTGGAGGGAGACAGTAATGATGGAGGAGAGGAATAGCAGAGTCAATGGACCAGGACTGGGGATTACACCAAAGTACTAGTGTCCAAACAATCATTGAGTCCACCAGGGGTTAGAGTTCCCAACTGGTGGATCCAATAAGTCTCCCTTCGACACAGCATTTTGAACCGATCCCCCCCTCTAGCAGAGGCCGGAATGTGTTCAATACCCATAATCAATAAAGAATCTGGACTCTTGTTATGAAAACATTTGAAATGTCTAGAAAGACAATGGGTATTAGGACCATGCACCACATTCCTCATGTGCTCGAGGAAACGGGTACTAAGGGATCGTGTGGGGCGACCAACATACTGCTGGCCGCAACCACATTGTATAAGGTAGACCACATAGGTGCTGAGGCAATTAATACTGCCCCTCACCTCATGTTTCCCACCTTTTCGAAGGGAGACAAACTCAGCTGAAACAATTAAATGTTTGCATGTGATGCAGTGGCCTCTGCCACACCTGTGGTTACCAAAATGGCCCCCAGGTGTGGCATTAGCAGCCCCATCAATCATGGATAATTTACTCGGAGCTAAGATTGTTTTAATATTTCTAGAATGTAGACAGAAGAGAATATAATGCTCACTGAATTAATAATGTGAATGTAATATGATGGTGCCTTACACGTCTAGGATGACGGTGGGTGCAACTAATGAGCCAAGATTAACATAAATTAACAACAATTGGGAGGTGAAGGCATGTTTGTTGCCGACGCCTAACAACTAGAAGCCCATTTGAAATTGCACTCCTTGGCAATTAAAACTTAACATTTAATTACATTGTAAGTAAATTGATACTGTGGTCTGAGGACATGCCGTCCAAGTATAATCAGCACTGTGAGTATATGTCCCCTGCAAGATAGCTGTACACAGAGCACAATTTATTTAAAATCACCAACCAATTCATGGGTGACTAAGTGAATCTGTATACCAGATACTGACAGGCTGGCTAAGCAGATGATAAACGTCAGTGAAGGCGCTACTATATGCAACTAAACAGCTGACAGCCACAGAGCATACTGATACAATGAGTCACAGTGCAGAGACAGGCTGAAACCTAAACCACAGAGTGAGGAGAGGCTGCTAAGCCTGGATACGATCGCCGTTAAAATTGAGCAACAGCAGAGAACAGGGATACAATGTAGCGATACTACCAGTCTCTCTCAGTTCCCTGGACTTGAAAATAAGTAAGGACATTGATGGCAATGTGCAGACCACAATCTTTAGGAAAAAGATGGCTACCAACAGTTTGTTGGCAGCCACGAGTCACCATCCGTCATCTTTAGTCAAGAGTATCCCCATTGGGCAATATTTACAACTACGTCGTAACTGTTCAACTTTCAAAGAATTTTATCTAAAGGCCCAAGACCTCAAAGAACGGTTTCTAAATAGGGGATACCCTATGGCTACATTGAAAAATGCATATCATCGCGCTAAAGATAGTGATAGAGCACAACTATTGGGTCCCAACATTAAACCTTCAAACATGCAAGTCCGGTGCATTGGAACTTACAGGTGGTATGAGATTAAAAAGATCTTTTCCAAATACTGGCATATCTTGCAATCAGATGATGACCTTAATAAAATCTTAACAGGCACTCCCAGCATCACTAGTAGAAGATCTGAAAATTTGCAGGATGGCCTGGTACACAGCCATTTTAAACGCCCCATTTCATCAACTTGGCTAATACCTCCACCGAAGGGCATGTATAAATGCAAGAACTGCAAAGCATGTCAGTATATTAATCCTGCTAAATTTTTCAAGTCTCATGACGACTTTGTAACATTTGATATCAGACACCACATCAGCTGTAAAACCATAAATGTAATATATTTGATCAGTTGTGATTGCGGCCTCAGATATGTTGGTAAAACTATCAGGGAATTAAAAAAAAGAATACTTGAACATATTAACTCCGTCCATAACAAATTAGACATTCCAGTGGCCCGCCATGTAAATAATGTCCATCAGGGTGATATCAAATGCCTATCTTTTACAGGCATTGACCATATCAAAAACACCATCCGAGGTGGTGATATAAATAACAGATTATTAAAACGCGAGGCTGAATGGATATATAAACTAAAAACATTAAATCCCTATAGTTTAAATGAGGGCTTTACATATGCCCCATTTATTTGACCATCAGGGGTGTTGCTAATATGCCCCACTATCCATTGCAAGTCTCTAATTACCAACTTCATATCTGTTAATTATTGTCTGAACCCTTTATTCACTGGCAAGTAAGCAACAACAGCCTTTTATTATGGAACAAGTATAGTTTAATATGCATATCATCTAGTACGTGTTAAAATGTCTTAACCTGTTGTGGTTGTAATTTGCCACATATCACAGAGCAGCTACTCAGTATCTGTCAGTTTGGCATAATATTGCCAGCTTCTTGTAAGCCTTTATCCATGAGCGCTACTCCCGTCAGCTGGTGACTTTATAACCTTCATTCAAATTTATCCTAATATCTAAATTCAGTGTGTACTTCTTTAATATCAGCTGTTCTAACATGCAGTACCCTTCTGATCGGTATAAGCGTTCTGTGAGCATTCTATTGGCCCGATGGTTGCTATGGCAACCCTTGTAAGACGCTTCCGCAATCAGCTGGTCATCACTCGCCCCTGAAGAATCTCCGTCAAGGAGGGAAACGCGTAGGGCGTTTTTGGCGTGGTGACGTCAGCGCGAGGGAACTGGGAGAGACTGGTAGTATCGCTACATTGTATCCCTGTTCTCTGCTGTTGCTCAATTTTAACGGTGATCGTATCCAGGCTTAGCAGCCTCTCCTGACTCTGTGGTTTAGGTTTCAGCCTGTCTCTGCACTGTGACTCATTTTATCAGTATGCTCTGTGGCTGTCAGCTGTTTAGTTGCATATAGTAGTGCCTTCACTGACGTTTATCATCTGCTTAGCCAGCCTGTCAGTATCTGGTATACAGATTCACTTAGTCACCCATGAATTGGTTGGTGATTTTAAATAAATTGTGCTCTGTGTACAGCTATCTTGCAGGGGACATATACTCACAGTGCTGATTATACTTGGACGGCATGTCCTCAGACCACAGTATCAATTTACTGCTTTAGTCTTTCAAGCAGAGTGTTTAGTATCAGCTAATTCCTGGTTTTTATAATTATTAGCTTTTCTGATTTATTAATTGTGTATAGTGTTTTTTGTATGTCATTGGGTGCAGAATTAATCCACATACCACCAACCTGTCATTGATTTGCACATACAGTGGTAATAACAATCTATTAGCTTAAAAATTATATCTATTAGCTGTACACTGTTGTGGGCTATTAATATCAATATAGGTTGGTTTGATTGGTATGCTGCGCCACATGACGCACAATACACTTATATAGGAAAAGCGTTTTTGAGCATCCACAGCAGGGTAACTTACTCTTTACAAAGGCCAATTGGTGTCAGTTGCTATTGCCGTTGTATTTAAGCATAGCATAATCTACTATACACCGTGACCATCTACCACCTCTCCATTCCTTCCCGCATAAGTACATTATATGTTGAAAATCACATTCACTATATGTTAAGAACTTATTTTATGTATTTTATAATTAAATGTTAAGTTTTAATTGCCAAGGAGTGCAATTTCAAATGGGCTTCTAGTTGTTAGGCGTCGGCAACAAATATGCCTTCACCTCCCAATTTTAATATTTCTAGCCTTCCTGTATATTATCGGTAGTCTCTCCGGAAGAATATTACCCAAATGGGGATCACACTTCAAGATACTCCAGTGGGTATTTAATATGCCCCTGATGGTTCCAAATGACTGATTGAAAGTGGTGAGAAATCTAGGACTATCATCGATTTTACCTGATCCGGTCCCAGGTCTACCATAACCCACATGTGGCTTAATGGAGTCTTTAGATTTCTTGAGTAGCGTGGATCTGTCAGCTGCCTGTGCCCTCCTGAGAGATTCGTTGACAAGGACGGGGTCATAGCCCTTCACTGCAAATTTATTACTTAAATTAATTGATTGATTCAGAAAATCGCTCTCCTTGGTGCAGTTCCGTTTTAGACGATAGAACTGTCCCAAAGGTATATTTCTGAGCCACTGTGCATGGTGATTACTGGATGAATGAACATAATTATTGACAGAAACCGGCTTGAAGTGAGTAGTAGTGATAATGTTCCCTTCTGTATCCGAGGTCAAATTAAGATCCAGGAACACTACAGAAGTCGAACTGATTTCAAATGTGAATTTCAAGCCTAATACATTATGATCAAAAGAACACAGGACATCAGACAAAACTGTGACATCACCCTCCCAAATCATAATATTGTCATCAATGAAACGGCCATAGTATATATTCACACACATGATGAACCAATATACAAATAAATGTGTAAGGGTTCTCAAAAAGATGCTCTAATAAAAATACCACTTCTCCATATCAGCCACAGTCAAATAAAATCCTATTTCCGAAACAAATCAAATCTCATCTTCCAATCCAAAGCATCAAATGCCAATCAAAAAATTGAATTTACATTATATACATGATGCATACAATCTATGCACCATGTACACTCTGCAAATCAATGTTAACAATAAAATATCATTAAATCCAAACAAGTATACTATTTAAACCAAAAAAGTCACCATAAATCAATTAGAATTCATTAATCACATCCAAAAACAATTTAAATACCATCCATAATAATTACACAATTAACAATTTCAATCGTTAAACAGAACAAGTTACCATCAGACAAAATATAAGCCAAAATCATTTTAAATACTGCAAAACAGGCTTTTCAAACAAAATAATTTCTTACCCTGTATGTATATATCGATCTAGACATACATACAGTAGCGACATTGTTTATTGCAGCAAAAGCCGCCGGCTACATGCGTCTGGGAAGCGGGTAGCCGCGGCGCGTGGCGGCGCACTGTGACGTCACAGTAACATGCGCGCCCGGCTTCCCCGTCTTCCCCGGCTTCCCCAGGCTTCCCCGACACCCCTGGAGATCAAATGAACGTAAGCGGGGGTGCGGGGAAGCAGAGGGGCAGAGCAGGAGCCGGATACGGGGTCGGGAAGGGGGGTAAATTGCGCGCGAAGTGGAGGGGGGGTGCGTGGGGGAAACGCGGCGGCGCGCGGTTGTTACTGGCGGCAGCTGGGGTAGATCTCAGCGTGCCGTCGTGATTTAGTGCAATAAACAATGTCGGTGCTGTACATACATACATACATACATACATACATACATACATACATACATACATACAGTGGCAAGAAATGATCTTTAAAAAAATAAATAAAAAAAATAACACATGTAAAAAAAAAAAACATGTACAAGTTAAAAAAAAAAAAAAAAAATTTGTTCACTTACCATTACTTGACCCACTCACCGACTCCTGTTGTACAGCTTACTCTCGAACCAATTCACACACAGGAACCCATAAAATAATAAACCATATTTGGGATGTATTTCCCACGCTCTGATTGGCTACCGTACCATGTGAGGCCGGCCATCTTTCTTTTCATGACATCATCTTAAAGGCAATTGAAGCACAGCCATTCTGATTGGCTGGAGTCATTGCCTTTAAATTACATCATCAAAATTAATTTTTCCCCCCAAAATCACATTGTTTTCACGGCCCAATCAGGGCAGTGGGAACCATATGACGACAATGTGACGTCATAGGCCTATAAAAGCCTATGTCGTATCATTTTGAAGGCAGACTCCGAGGAGGAAGGACCTCCTACAGAAGAAAGAAGACCAGGGCATGGCCGAAGAAGAGAAGAAGACCCTGGAAGAGAGCGGAAGATACAAGAAAGAAGAATACAGATGAAGATGGATTACAAGTGAAGACACCTGGATTGTTATGGTTTATTATTTTATGGTTTATTATTTTATGGTTTATTATTTTATGGGTTCCTATGCGTGGATTGGTTCGAGAGTAAGCTGTTCAATGGGAGTCGGTGAGTGGGTCAAGTAATGGTACTGCACCGACACACTTTATTCGAGCAAATACCCGGTATGTACCTGGCAGATACCTGGAATGCGCCGCTCCTCACCTCTGACAAGCCCCGTTGCATTTGCCTTCCCAGCCTGGGTTCATGCCTGGCTGATGGGCGGCTGATCTGTTAAATTATAATGATTAGGATTTAATAGGCTGCAATGCTTCGCGTATCTACCAGATGGCATAAATTCATGAATTGTAATGCAGTATATATATATGTACTGTGCAGTATTGCAGCCAGCGGGAATAAAATGCTTCAATCCCTGCTGGAAAATAACTCAAACAGTCACAAACCTCAATACACCCGGGTATACCCGAATTCGTGGGACTAGCCGAGCTCGAATAAAGTGTGTCGCCAGTGTAAGTGAACAAAAGAAATGTATTTTTTTTTAACTTGTACATGTTTTTTATTTTTTTAGATGTGTTTTTATTTTATTTTTTTTAAGATCATTTCTTGCCACTGTATGTATGTATGTATGTATGTATGTATGTATGTATGTATGTATGTATGTATGTATGTATGTATGTCTAGATTGATTTATACATACAGGGTAAGAAATTATTTTGTTTGAAAAGCTTGTTTTGCAGTATTTAAAATGATTTTGGCTATGCTGCTCTGCATAAATGTGTGTGTAATGTATTTTCGAATTAGATAGATGTAATTTTTGGTCTTGTATGTTGTACTTTAGGTCATGGTGAGGCATGCTTTTGTATATTGTATTCTTTTTGGTACTTATATTTGTCTGATGGTAACTTGTTCTGTTTAACGATTGAAATAGTTAATTGTGTAATTGTTATGGATGGTATTTACATTGTTTTTGGATGTGATTAATGAATGCTAATTGATTTATGATGACGTGCATGGTTTAAATAGTATACTTGTTTGATTTAATGGTATTTTGTTTGGAATATTTTATTGTTAACATTGATTTGCAGAGTGTACATGGTGCATAGATTGTATGCATCATGTATACAATGTAAATTCAATGTTTTGATTGGCATTTGATGCTTTAGATTGGAAGACGAGATTTGATTTGTTTCGTAAATAGGATTTTATTTGACTGTGGCTGATATGGAGAAGTTGTATTTTTATTAGAGCATGTTTTTGTTAACCCTTACACATTTATTTGTATATTGGTTCATCATGTGTATATATATATATATATATAGAAAAAAAAAGAAAAGAAGCGCCCGATCCTTGTGTAAAATCATATAATAATTTTAATACATCACGGACAAGACAAATGCACACTTACAATTTGTCTGATAAAATCAGGCATGTTATGGGACCAGCCCATGCACCAACTGAAGACTCCACGATCGCCTCTGTGTAAACTGAAGTCCTTTGGAGTGCTGGATCTTATGTCTGTATCAGCCTTTGTTCCAGAGAGTTGTCCCAGAGAGTAAGGGAATCAGTACTTTCCTTTGCGGCTGCTTAGTTGTAGCGTGCGGCCGCTAATAGGTGCTGTGGGAGTTCGGTGATCCCAAGAAGAAGCAGCCTATACTTCTGTGATTCATTTATCCTGGACAATCTGAGGACTTAAGTATTTTTTGTGAACATTTACAATTGCTTTACCATTTTTTCAATCTTTTGGTTTTTGAATATTAATATATTTGGTCCACTATTTGTTATGATTTGAAATCAATTCACAATTTAGGTTAGGTTGGACCTTGCATATTTTTAGTCATTTATATCAATTGCACAGTTATTCTTTTGTCCTCTATTTTTTGATATAATTTGAATCAATTTTTGTTCATATTTTTCTATTTTTCTTTTTGATTTTTATGCACACTTTTTCTTTTTAACACATTTTTATAATATATTCATTTTTTTGGGCATACATACGGCCCAGCCACTTTTTATATTTTTATATTGATATTGATCTGTTTGAACTTAAATTATTGACCTGGTGCAAACACCTACCACATATATCAGCGTTGCAGCAGTTTTGGTGTGTTTGGTAAGGGGCGCTGTCTATAATTCTGTCACATATATATATATATATATATATATATATATATATATATATATATATAAAAGAATAACCTAGGCGTAAAAGAACCAGGAAAGAAAGAAAAAAAGAGAAAAAGAACCATCATAGGGTAGTATGTCCAATAATCAGAATCACTGTAATGGTGAGATATGCACTTACAGTGAGCTTGATCAATATATACCTTTTATCAAATCTGGGATCAGGAACTCAGCTTGAAGATTTCTTGTATTTCTGCCAGGGTCTCTCTGCACTTCCAAGCAGCTGTCTTCACAGTGCTTCACAGCAGTCATGGTGTGCCTATATGTATAGATTCCGTCTTACAGACGGATCCCACACAGGAATGAGGTAGGAAAAGGAACAGTATAGCATAAAACCTTTTATTAAAACAATGGTAAAAAACCTAAGTAGGTAATCAACTCACACTTTGTGAGTTGAATAATAGCAGTTGAGAGCTTTGTATATGAGTCTCTCACACTCAGTGGTGGATTGACGCCGGCTCCGAGTACAGCAAACTCACGCAGTCACTTCCACGTCACGTAACCTCTGGTCTCACGAGATCTTCCCTCTGCTGCTGAAACTCACTTCTCCGGCTCCGTGATGAAAATCAGATTGTCAGCTTGTCTCTCTATGTGCTTGTGAACCGCCATACTCGTTTCTCCAATGTGGCTTCGTCAGGGGCTACTATCTCATACCTATCCCTACTGGGATTTTGTACATACCTCTCGTTACTGATTGGCTGTTAGAAAATTGGCAAATTGGATCGAATTTCATGATTGTCCTTCACATAGAGGAATACTGTATATTGGACTTGCACATATACTATATTATTTAAGTTATACCGGATACCTTAATATGAGTACATAACACTTAAAAGACAAAATCGATAATGACACATTATATAGAGCTCAGACATTATAATGTCTAAATCTTGTAATCACTGGAGCCCTTAACTTTGTTAACACTAGAGCCCTTAACTTTGTTAAGATATAAATATACAGACACTGCAAATCTAGTAATTTTTACTCATAGCACAATACATCATTTTCAATGTGTGTTCCTTGATACAGAAAATCGTAATTTTATCTGCATATATACATAAATCATATCATCTTACACATTAACCCTTTGTTGACTGGATATAAATACTATTTGGAGAATACTGTTTACCAAACAAAAACATCTAATGCTGGTTTTAGATTTCATTATTTTTTTACTGATACTGCAACAGTACTCATGTGTCAAAGGAATTATGCCATCTTGCACATTAACCCTTTATTGACTGGATGTAATAATATTATTTAGAGAGTACTGTTTACCATGCAGGGAAATTCTGATGTTGGTAATATAATTCTTTCATTTTAACTTATACTATAGCAGTACTCAATTTATCAGAGGAATAGAAAACATAAAAAACATACAAAATAAAAGTGTAATATGAACCTTATCCCTTTTTAAACGTAGTTTATCTTCAATTTTGAATTTGTTATATCACATTTCGTTTTATTTCTAGAGGAGTAAATTCTTAATTTAAACCTTTTATTTTAGACAAAGTGTATTCAATCAATATAATCCAACCCAATTGATAATAATCAATCACTTTGAACCAACCTATGTTGTTATTTTTGTTTATTCTTATTTTTAATTTTTTTAAATTTAAAGTTACCCGTAGTTAACCCATAATTTCTTCATTATATGTTATTTTAACCCAACACTCAATGTATCTTAGAAATACCCTTATGAATAAAAGGTCAATTCATAAACCAACATTTATAAATATTATATAATTCAATTATCAATATATAGAGGAAATATAGATCTGAGGTTACTAGATGACATATATAGTAATAACAATCAACCACAACGGTTTCATATTAACACTTACATACAGACAAATGTCACAGAGTCAGACTTATACCAGAATAATCACATATTATTAACCATTCAAAGAGCACTTTATAATTGGATATGCATCTGCTCGCAATAATCAAGTACACAGAATATGAGGCACAAAGTAAATACATTATGACAGATTTAGCTCATTGTTAATATATAGAATCACAGAAACAAATATTTAATAGCAATAGAAATTAGCATTTGGATTTTATATTCATATGAACTTTTTTCTCCAACAGGATGGAGGAGGAGCCGGAGTGGGGGGGAAGGAAAGTTACTGGTATGGGGAATGGTAGAACCTTAAATGTCATTGATACAGTACGATAGCACACACATTTTATACAGAGAGAGGCTATTTAATCTTTGAGGAATGATCCCAAGTCAATATCGATATTCATACCTTGTGGTATTAAAGTTTTCAATGTTTAAATCCAAAATGTTTCGTATTTGGATATCTTAATGACTTGGTTACCACCTCTCCAATTCGGATGAATTTTATCAATTCCAAAGAATTTTAAACAGTTTGGATTCTGTGCATGATGTTCTTTAAAGTGTCTTGAGACACTATGTTGCATAAAGCCTCTCTCTATATTTTTAATGTGTTCTGCTATTCTGAGTTTGAGTTTGCGTGTTGTTCTCCCTATGTACTGTTTATTACACGGACATTTTAGCATATAGATTACATAGTTTGAATTGCAGTCTATAAAATCCTGTGTGATCTCAGATCTTATTTTTCTAAAGGATTTTTGAGAGTTGGGATTCAACTTGCATCCTCTACAAGTTTGACATTTAAAAAATCCTTTAGTTACAGTCATAGGCTTCACGCATTCCTGTTTCAAACAACTTGGAGCCAATCTTTATTTCAAACTAGGAGCCTTTGTAAAAATTATTTCTGGCTTTGTTGGTAGTATCTGCTGTAAGATTGGGTCCTTATGAAGGATCCCCCAGTGTTTGTAAAATATTCTTTTAATTTGAAGGGAAGAACTTGTGTATCTCGTAATGAATGGTACCGAGATTTTCGCCTTTTCCCCTCTCTGAAATGTTTCCTCTTTCACCTTATAGGTTAGTAAATCTGGACATTCCATTTGTGAAACTTTGGCATATGCTTCATCAATTTTTTCTTTCCTATATTTCCGTTCTGTGAATTTATACATCAGCTCATGTGCCTGATGTTGTTATGTGCCTTCTTGTGTACAATTACATCTGACTCGCTGTAACTGACCTAGAGGGATCTTGTTGATCCATTTGTTTAAATGACCACTATCCCCCATTAGGAAATTTTGGCAGTCCACTTCTTTTACATAAGTTTTAGTCTCCAATACACCATTGGAAACATATAGATGTAGGTCTAAAAACTCAATGTCTGTACGACTATACTTATGTGTGAACCTAAGATTGTATGGGTTATTATTCAACAGATCTAAAATGGTAGTCAACAAATCCATGCCTCCATCCCATACAAACAGTATGTCATCTATATATCTATGCCAGGATACCAGATTTGCTCCGAACTCATGGCCAGACCAAATAAACTGGTCCTACCACATGCCCATAAAAATGTTGGCATAGTTCAGAGAAAATCTGGTACCCATGGCAGTTCCCCTAATCTGCAAAAAGTATTAATCGTCGTACCAAAAATAATTATGACTGAGAATGTGTTTTATACAATCCACTATGAACTTGACCAGCAATTTATCTAAATTGCCATTACATATTAGATTGTCTTTCACTGCATTGCATCCTTGTGTGTGATCTATAACGGTATAGAGCAAAGACACATCACAGGTGACTAGTATATAATTGTCACTCCATGTCATATCCTTAACAATATTAAGTATCTGGATAGTGTCTTTCACATATGACCTTAGTTTTTTTTACTGGATCCTTCAGAAATTTGTCAATATAGCCCGAAAGGTCTGCAGTCAGGGACTTAATCCCGGATACTATCGGGCGTCCAGGGGGGTTGGTGGTATCCTTATGTAATTTTGGTAAAAAGTAGAATATTGGAATACGGGGGGACTGTAACAGGGGAGTAATCCCTGTTCAAGTAATGTGCCTTTAATCTGACAGTGTGGTGGTTAACGGCTGGTAGTCAATTAATAAACACCACCTGCCTGATTTAGATTGCTTACAAAAGCCTTTCTCTTGAGACAGGAAGTGACTCTCTTTAGCTCTGACTGAGAGCTGACCTTTGGAGACACCACAATGTCTTGAGTTCTGCCAGCCACACAGCAGAGCTGATTGCAAGACACCCAATAAGACTTCTAAGCCTGGATGCTGGTATTTTTCTCGGGTGCGGTTCCAGGAGAGCAGAGAAGCTTACTCTACAGCTGATAAACAGATAAGACTTTCATTATTAAGAGACTGCTTATACTGCACCGACACACTTTATTCGAGCAAATACCCAGTATGTACCTGGCAGATACCTGGAATGCGCCGCTCCTCACCTCTGACAAGCCCCGTTGCATTTGCCTTCCCAGCCTGGGTTCATGCCTGGCTGACGGGCGGCTGATCTGTTAAATGATAATGATTAGGATTTAATAGGCTGCAATGCTTCGCGTGTCTACCAGATGGCATAAATTCATGAATTGTAATGCAGTATATATATATACTGTGCAGTATTGCAGCCAGCGGGAATAAAATGCTTTAATCCCTGCCTGGAAAATAACCCAATGCACTCGGGCAGAAAACAGTCACAAACCTCAATACACCCGGGTATACCCGAATTCGTGGGACTAGCCGAGCTCGAATAAAGTGTGTCGCCAGTGTATCTGCTTATTTTCATGCTATGTGTTTGGGATGGGAGAAATGCTTAACTAATGGAGATGTGAACTAATTGCAAGAATTTCACTAGAAATACTCCCAAGTGAATGGAAGCTTTGTTCCCCCCTGTGTTTGGATAATTTCCTGATAAAAAGGAAAAGGCACAATAAAGCCTATTATAATTTCACATTATAACGACTCCAATTGTGTACCTCTGTGAACGTCCGTCTACATTTGGTGTCCGAGGTGGGATAAGAGGTGTCTTTGTAGTTAAAAAGGACCGGAGATTTTTATGTGAATTTTTTTTTTATGCTTTTTGCCTACAAACAGTCTGAAAAAAAAAAAAACCTCTCATGCACCAGAGGCAGAGTTAAAGGGATACACACCACTGAAACTTACAAAAACCCAGAAGAGACTGCTGAAGTAGCTAAACCTTATTTTGTCTATCACAAAGTGTAATATGGTAATTGAAATAGGGGTCTTTGCCTTTCAGCCATAGTCAGGGTTCAAGAAGTGAGTCAGCCCTTGGAAAGGGATAGGTGTTTGTAGTTTTCAAAAGTTTCGCTGAAGCAGTGAATACAGATGGTGACCCATGAGTGATACTGATTTTGCAGATAAAGGTTGCCACACCGCATAGGACTACCAGCTGTGAATGGAGTATATGCAGAAAAGTGTGAAAATTGATACAAGACTGTGCTGAAGCAGGGGAATTTTTAGCAAACAAATGCTGAGTGTAAAATTGCCCTATAAAGGAAAAAGGTTTTTCAAAGCCAATTGCTGAGTGTTGAGTTACCATGCCGGGAATGAAAGAAATAGTCCACTGCAAAGAATGTTTTTTTTCTGCAAGTAAAAAAGTATGCCTATTATCTTGGGAGCAAAACAGACACCCAAAGAGTGAAGTGTGAATGCCATAATACCCAAAGATGAGACTGAAAATTACTGAACTCAGGCAGAAAAAAAAATTCTGTTGCTGAAGCGGAGGGATTGCACCCAACAAGTAAATGGTGTATAGCAAATAGACTTTTTTTTCTACCTAGCCACTGCACAACTTGTATACCTGATAAAAGAAAATGCATGCACAGTACTGCTGATATTGAAAAAAAAAAAAAATTATCCAAGAAAGAAAAGTCTACAGAGATGCCTGTGAGAGCTACGACCTCTACAAGCAAAATATGCCCATCTGTAGGACTACCACAATTGGGGGTTCTAGCAAATACAGTGGCAACAGCTGCAATAGCGCCTCCTGAGGTCAGGAAGAAAATTACACCTGATAGCCTAAAAATGGAGGACAAGATGCAGCGTTCCTGTAATGAACCCTACCCCACGGAAGAGTGGCCCTTCCAGTCCAATAAAGAGGAAGACATCTCTTACGGGGAACTCGAACCGAGTCACACCCACAAAACACCCCAAGAATGGTGGGGGTGCCTGAACTCGGCACGAACAGAAAAGACTGCACCCTTTGATGACGAATATGATCAGCAGGAGACAGAGCGGGAGCAGTGGATAACCGAATATTTCTGTCAGCTAAAGCAGCTGCAAGAAAAGCCTGGCATATATAATGAAGCTGATAAAACTTCAAATGAAGATGGAGACCCCAGTATCCCTGAAGGGACGTTGTCATCCAAATCAAAAAGGAAGAAAAAGAAAAGCAGTTCTTCACTTACCGTGGAAGGAACAGACACGTCCGCAGATCCTGTGGAGGAAAAGGGGGACCGAGTTGCCCTGCAGCCTAGATAAAATGGAGAATTCGTCCCACGGTTAACCGAATATCCAGAGGGCCCAAGGCAGAAGTCGTGTACCCCAAAGAAGTGTCTGTCCGGTGCCAACAGTGAGGAACCCTCAACCAGTCATCCCAGGGAAGCGGAGCCGGAACCAGTGAGTGACGATCCCTTGACCAGCCCTGAAGACGCCCTGAAAATTGCCAGGCATGACTGTGATCTGCTCTGTGAAGAATTAGGAAGAGAGAGAAAAAATAATGCTGAGCTACAGAAGACTGTGCTCGCAATTTACTCTGCGGCCAAGACCGAATTGGAGGATCTCAAGACTGAGCTAGATACTGCAAAGGCTACTATCTCCGCCATGGATGAAAAGCAGAGCCAATCTGTTAAAATGGTGGCTACGCTAAAGCGGAAGTATGAGGAGGCACTGAAGCAGATGACAGTCTTCCAGCAAGAGGTTCACACTCTTCGTATAGAGCTTGATGCCTCACATCATGAGACCAACAGCTGCCGCACAGACCTGGAAGTTTCCAGAAAGGAACTACACAGTCTCACTGAGGAGCTGGACATTGCTAAAGAAACTATTGGTAATCTTGGTACAGTTCTCAAAGTCTCTCAGAAGGAGCTTCAGACCCTCAACCTAGAGAAGGAAGTCTCACGCCAGGAGATTGTCCTTCTCAAAGCAGATGTGCGTAAATGGAAGGAGGACTGCAAAGAAGCCCTGAAGAATACAGAGACTGAAAAAGGAGAAAGTTCAAGATTAAAAAGAGAAAACTTAAAACTGAAAGAAGAAAATTTTCAGTTAACAGAAGAAGTCAAGGAAAAGTTTGACGCAGAGCACCGACTACAGAACCAACTGCAAGGTCTACGTACACACCTCCAGTATGCTGAGGAGAAGCAGCATACACTACAGGAAGAAAAACTGCAGGCTGCTAAAGAGGTACAAGCGCTGTAGGAACATCTGAATACGCAGTACATCCCCACAGAGCAGTATGAGGCGCTAAAGGCCACGCTGCATGTCTTCAGAGCATCGTTGGAAGCGAAGCTTCGATACCAGGTGACTCTGTATGAGAGGGAGCGTGAGAAGGCTCAGAAACTGGATCAAGAGCTAGAGAGACAAGAGAGACTGTTCCATTCCCTTGAGTCAGTACACCAAGGAGAAAACAGACGCAGCGGCAACCTTGACGACAAAAATTACAGAGCTCCAGAATATGAAGGAGACTCTGATACAGATTCCTCCAATATGGATAAAGGTATTGGCTCTGCCCAAGCACCAGTATCCCACAGTAACTAATGCCCATAAGGACAAGGGTACAGTGAGAGTTGGGGACTCCACGCAACTTCAAAACAAAATTACGAAGTTTGAGCCACCAAAGAAAGCACTAGCCAAACCTACAGCTGCCCAACAGGCAACAAACAGAGGTAGGAGTGCAGAATCAAAGCCAGAAGAATCCTTAGCTGAAGAAGCTGAACTGGTGACTTCGTGGTGTGGAGAAGCTGCAGAAAGACCACTTCAAGAGCAGAAAACTCTAAGGGCTAGTCCTAACTGCTCTACAACTGTTGCCATACACTTTGTCTACAAAAAGAGGAGTGCCCGACGCAACAGAAATCTCAAGACCGCGCACGCGATAAAAAGACTTTACGTGGGAAAAGTCCTCCTCGAGCGACTGAGGAGTGCTGATCTCAAGCATCTTTGGGAGGAGACAAAAATAAACTGGAGAAAGGGCTCCAATCCCAACAGGACTGAGGGTTCTCTTCCTCCATCAACTCTCATTCAAGTCACTGAGATATATAGAATGAGAGTGGAAGGATGGGCTTTGGTCGTGGCAAGCCCGAGCTTCCCACAAACAGGGGAGGTATGTAACAGGGGAGTAATCCCTGTTCAAGTAATGTGCCTTTAATCTGGCAGTGTGGTGGTTAACGGCTGGTAGTCAATTAATAAACACCACCTGCCTGATTTAGATTGCTTACAAAAGCCTTTCTGTTGAGACAGGAAGCGACTCTCTTTAGCTCTGACTGAGAGCTGACCTTTGGAGACACCACAATGTCTTGAGTTCTGCCAGCCACACAGCAGAGCTGATTGCAAGACACCCAATAAGACATCTAAACCTGGATGCTGGTATTTTTCTGTGCACGCACGGGTGCGGTTCCAGGAGAGCAGAGAAGTTTACTCTACAGCTGATAAACAGATAAGACTTTCATTATTAAGAGACTGCTTATATCTGCTTATTTTCATGCTATGTGTTTGGGATGGGAGAAATGCTTAACTAATGGAGATGTGAACTAATTGCAAGGATTTCACTAGAAATACTCCCAAGTGAATGGAAGCTTTGTTCCCCCCTGTGTTTTGATAATTTCCTGATAAAAAGGAAAAGGCACAATAAAGCCTATTATAATTTCACATTATAACGACTCCAATTGTGTTCCTCTGTGAACGTCCGTCTACAGGGACTCTATGTTTAAGTACTCCCATTCTGATTTATTGAGGATTCCATCTTGTACCCTTCTTTTAACAATTCCAATAGATCCTTTTTATATTGTTCTGTAGGATTGCTGTTCAATAGCGTATAGGTTTTCATATCGCTCAGCAATCTATGAGATTCTTTATCATAATCTCATCTGTTAAGGATTACCACCCCCCACCCCTTATCTGCAGGTTTAATTACAATGTCGTCCCTTTTCGAATGCTCTCCTACTGCCTCTAACTCTTGTTTGGTCAAGTTCTTTGTGGATTTTGATCTTCCTGTGATCCCCCTTTGAGAAAGTCGCCCGTGTGCGATGAAACGCATCAGGGATGTCACAACGCTACGACATTACGTCATTATGCAAGTGCACGGTCAGGTCGGATCGTGCACGGAGCAGATTGCAGACATTGTAATATCCGGGACATTTTGAGGCTTTCAACAGTACTCTCGCGAATCCATTAATGGGTTACTTCCAGTCATCCAGCAGTTCGTCATTTCCTGCACCTACGGAGCAAGTTTTGTATTGTGGACAATACATGTGGATATACTGGATTGGCAGTGATATTGATTGTCACAAATGCCCATATTTTGCTAACTCTTGTGAGTGCGATTCCTCCCCCCCCTCCCTTTCCTTTACCTTTCCAATAAATGTCACTTTTTTTCGCTACGGGGCGTGCGCTCTCTCTTCTTTTTTTCCTCCAGGTCTAATTCGGATGTGGTTCATCCTATTGAGATCTGCCTTGGACCCCCCCCCCCCCAACTGGAACAATTATCCAATACTCTTTGGACTTTACTTAAGGACTGGTTCTATATTTTCTTTTTTATTCATCACTGTATAAGTATTATTGTATAGATTGCATTTATGTGTCACTAATCACATTTATTCACTGATTCTGTATTTAATAATTTAACACCAACTACACTATATACATATTATTTATTATTACACTTCACTTTTTTCACTTTAAATTATTAGAATTAGATCAAAAGCACATTGCACAAATTGGCGCTACTTTATTTGTTTTTGTATATATATGTATATATAAATACCTTTTGACAGTTGTCTAATAAATGGGATTTAACATTCTTTGTTATCTTTTCTTTAGCCTTTTATTTGTCTTACTGTATGTTGACTTCTCTTTCCCTATCTTCAGTAGCTGATAGAAGGAGGTAAGCATACTGTACATTTAAATACATTGTAAATGGGGTGTTTCCAAGAACATGATACACAGTCTTCTTTAATTCCTTACTGTAAATGGAAATGTTCAGACTTTCAAAGAATTGGTTATATTTCTGCTGTTTGCATATCTTTTTAAGCCTCAATCAACAAAATGTTAACCATTAAATCTGTTACAATAATTCCTGTTGGGGGTAACCTTTGCTGCACCTTTGAAGATGATTTCTATGAGCTTGGCTGAAATGGTTTCAATTTTCTGTGTATAGCTGTAATAACATTTTTAATTTCTCAACAGCAGTAGCTTTTTATTGTAGGTGTTTCAGAACTCAAAAAATCCACTGTACTATTTTGACTTTATTTGTGTTCCTCCAAGCTCTATCTGCCTTTTCCCTGTTACAATCCAATGCATGCCATGACATTTAAACCAGTGAACAGATCCTAATAGGAAGATTGAAGAAGGAGACGGCAGATTTCAACTACATCTCTTATTTCTTATATTTTACTCTCCCCCGTTTTCTACGTGAGTGCTTACAACGACTTACATTTAAACATGTATTTAAAAAGTCAACTATCATCACAGTAATATTTTGTTTTCAATATCCATTGAAGATGTATATAAAAATAGAAATACAATAAGTTAAGATTGCAATCTCAGCACTCACCACAATATTGTTACGTTAGCTTAAAGAAGCCATTCTCCCCAAAATATATCTTATTAATTCCTGCTTGACTATATGTCACAGTTTCATATTGGTTTGCAGGCAGTGACCTGTTGGTGACAGTTAACAAAGCATCTCAGTAGATCTATTGGGCGATACTATATATCTCTTATACACTTAGCTTGACCATTGTAGATGCACTTAACAGAACATCCACCTACTGTTTGTGTAAATTCTCCCCACTTACCCCTTTGTAAGCTCTTCGGGGCAGGAACTCCTTTTCCTATTGCTACTTTTATGTCTGAAGCGCTTATTCCCACTATGTGTTAAAATTATTATGTCATGTGTGTATTACTGCTGGGAAGAACAATTTACATGGATGGCACTATATAAATAATGACATACATACATACATACATACATACATACATACATACATACATACATACATACATACATACAGACATACAACTATAAACTACAAAAAGTCCCGGTAACGTACAACAAAGATAATTATACTATATCTTGAACTGGGGAATACCCAGTGGTAGAATAATGGTCACTGTGTACCAGTCCACTCTTTGGTTCACACAAATACAATAAATTATTGTTCTGTCAAAATAAAACAAGCAATATGAGTTTCTGTTTTAAACCAAAAAGACAATGCACAAGAGCATTCAAAGAAAATACAAACAGATATGAAGCTTTACAATAATTTATCACTGGATATATGAACATAATATTTACTGTAGAAAAGGGGTTGTTCCAGTTACAAGTCCCCACATGTAGCAATCTTTTCATACTTATCCATTTAAATGTCATTTAATAACTCCCATGAAATGTTTGGATAGCTGCCAAGTTGAGAAATAGAGGATGGAGAGGGTAGAGAATGGTATTTTGATAATAGAAATTACTGAGCAGCCGAATGTTGAAATTGATTTTGAAGAACTCTTCCTGTGAAGGTGGAATGGTATGTTGTCTATATAAGATTAATGATAAGAAATATAGGTCAATTGTAATACAGCAAGCTTTTTTAATAGCAGTTATCCGAGATCCCTGAGCATGTTTAAAAATCTCTGTATAATAATATGCAGGGCAGCAGATGGGATTTGGTTATGGTGCAAAGACTACAGATTAGTTGTTATGTATTTAATGCATATATAATTGGCAACGAAGGAGAGAATATATAAATGAATCTTGATAATGGAAAATGTCAAGCATTTACTGTCACATTGCAATAGATTTAGTTTACAAAAGCATATGATAAGTAGCAAGATGAAAAAAATAAATCTTAATGCTGTATTTTAAAGAAATGAAGATAGTACCTGTATTTTCTGCACCAGATAACTTGCATGTCTAAATGAAGCAATGTAAATAGTTTGGAAAAAAAACAAAATATGTGACTGGAGATAATATGTAAAAAATAATTGCTAAATTCTTTAAATTTAGTTCTTATACACAACATTGAGCTATAATAAATGTTTATTACCCATGGAGACCATCTGATGATAAAACAAAGCTATCCAACTGTTTAATGGGGGATACAAAGTTTGTTGCCAAGTTAAAATGCAAAGCAGTTATCAGCCAGCAAAGTTGGTTTGAAATGATTAGCTCAGTGTGGGAGAGCTGATTAGCACTGTGACAAGAGATTCAAATATATTACTGTAGGTACAACATAACTCATGTGACTTGGCTAATTTGACTGCATTCAATATTCAGCAAAAGAATATTGACTAAATGTGAATGAGTTATCCATAAACAGCTGGAGGTTGCCATGTCATGGATATTACTCTTCTGACACTAAAATATGCAAAACTGTGTCAGTTTGTGATTGAATGTAAGATTTTCAAAAAACAATACGTTCTGGACTACTTTGACAAAAATCATTAATGCCCTTTGTCTTCTGCAAAAGGAGATTAACTTTAGTGCTTTTTCTTTTTTTGCCAATTTTACACAACACAGGCTGTCCAATCAGCATTTGCCACTACAGTATTTTAAGATTTAAATCAGTGAGGGACACTATTGCACAAACAATAGATACAGCAGTTGGGTTACTACTGTATATTAGTTTGCACAATCCCACTGTGAATTTCTGGATTTTGCGTGTTACATTGGTACATTCTTAGGATCTGTGCATTACCTTTTTGTAAATACATTCTACTAAATTATTGTTTTCTTATGTATGATCAGTATGTATATATTTATTTGTATAGCACCATCCATGTACTGTACATAGCGCTTTACTGCAGTTATACACATGACTTAATACGAATAGGCTCTTATGCTTCTTATGCTCAACAACCTTTGTTTACAGACAGAATGATACTTAGTCCTATTAGTTGTTTGTTCTGGATAGTTACTATTAGCCCTTTAGTGTTTAAAGTGACAATTACGAGATCAATACAAAAAGGATTATAAATGGCACACCACTGTTTAAAGAAATTTAACAAGGTATTTGCTTTTGGTGCTCACCTTCCGTTGATCCTGGCATCCCAAAACTGAATCCTATATACTGGCAAGGTAGGAGAAAAAAGAAGGAGCACACAAAATATGATGGTATCAAAAGATTACCAAATGTATTAATGCATCAGAACTCTGATGCATTAATACATTTGGTAATCTATTGATATCGCCATATTTTGTGTGCTCATTCTTTTTTCTCCTACCTTGCCAATTACGAGATCAATTTTTTTTATATACACTTTATTCCTTTTCAGTTTTATTCTTGATCTGATATTTCATTGTAAAATCCTTCAGTGTTTTTTTTTATTAAACAAAAACACTAATTTAACATGGTAATATAAAATATGAATGGATGCAAATGTGAGCTCTATAACAAACTCTTTATAGCTTATCCCTGGTAAGTATGAGAGGTAGTTGTTTCTGTACAGTTAACAATTAAGGGTTCATTCCATGTACTCCCAAGCAGTTGTTTGGGACATTTTCGGACTGTTAATCCCCACATATTTTGCTTTAGAGTATATAAAATTATACCCTTAGGCTTTCAGGCTTAAATTTGAAATGATAATGATAGGTATAGTTATCTCAATTACATAAGTAGTATAAATAGTGAAACATTTTCACAATAAAATTGGTGGTGAATACATCATGTAATAGTCCACATATTGGAATACAGGTGTATAGCTATTATTACAATCTAGCAACTGTTGCATAATTAAAAGGATTAGTAAAAACATTATTAATAATTACTTTTGGTTTGGTGAACTAGAACACTGCAAAATAACATTCATAGGCAAACAGGGGTGGGTAAATGTGTTGGTCCTTTCTTCATGTACTAAAATAACAAAGGACGGAGAGGGAGTAGGTGTACATATGATACCTTTTATTGAACCAACCAGTAGTTGATATGTTACAAGCATTTGAACCTCTCACACCTGATGAAGGACCCTGAGAGGTTCGTAAGCTTGTAAAATATATTATCAGAATATACTTGTTGGTTCAAGAAAAAGTATCATACCCCCTCCTCCCTCTATGTTATTTGATATTTTAATAACATTTATTTAATTGATAAAAAAAACTCAGTACTGCACATTTAAAAAGTAACTGTTGCAAATCCAAACAAGTGGACTTTTATATAATGTATTCACCATCAAGTCTGTGGTAGAAATGTTTGACTATTTATATTACTTATGTATTTGAAATAAAAATAGCTAGCTTTTTAATTTTCCTGGAGTTTAGCTGCCTCTAGGACTGGATTTTTAACTTAAGTAAGATATTAACCACACTTAAGCGTTAGGGTTGATGCACTGACTATCTTAAATAAAGTTGTTTTCAGTATATGTACTTTTCTGTTCTGCATTATAAATACGGACTGCCACTCATTTTGGAGTTCATTTTTCTCTTTGCAAGTTGTTCATAAGGCTGAGGCCCCAGTACCTCCGCTGCACGTGCGCCCGCGAGACTGGTGGCGCGTGCAGCCGATTCCCCGGTCTGCAGGGAGCTGCAGACCAAAAGACCGGGGGGGGGGGCGTGGTGGGGGAGTGACAGAGGGTGCGGCCATGACGTCACCCGGCAGGTTCGCCCTCATTGGCTGAACCGCTGGGGGCGTGGCTTAGCGCTCCATTGCGAGTCCTGCTCTCAATTCTATTGAGAGCAGGAGCAACTCGCGCCACAGCGCTGCGGGGCCCCCTCGCAGCGGACCGGGCGCCATTGAGGGGAGGGCTCTCGTCCCTGCAGCGTCTGCCACAGCAGGCGTTGCAGTAGCCAGTGGGGACCAGCCCTAACATTTACCCTGTAAGTCAGCGCTGGTATCATTCAATATTAAAGGCCTGAGCAAGGTTTTCTCTCTTGTTTGTGCTTACATTTGGAAAGCTCTAAAATATATATTTTACATTTTATTAAAAAAGAAATGTCATTACAAACTGTCTGAATAATTCTAATTGTATCAGTACATATCTACAGTATACACATTCCCATAGCCAAATCTTGACAACCTATTTCAAACTCTTTGAATAGCATGTGAATTACTTTGGGGGGATTTGCTCATTTGCAAATTATATTTGAATATTGAACAGAAGTTTAAAGACAAAGCAAAGTTGGTACCTGACCCTTTTTTCTCAGTTTGGACTTACAAGTACAGTACTCTCAATGAATGCGGCAATGCTGCCATATGAAGCTAAAAAAGTTCATTATTGCACTTAAATAAATAGACACTCTCCCAGGTGTGAGGGAGTTCCAGAAGTGGAAGTGAGTTCCAGTGAATGCAGACGCCGGTATCGAAGCAGCCCAGAGTGTGAGAGACTCAGGTTTAAACTCTCAACTGCCTTTTTATTACTCATTGAATGTGAGTGTAATACCTGTAAAGGTTTCTTATCTAACATTTTATATTAAATAATTTTGCAATATATTGTTTTCCTATCCTGTCCCTTATACTGTACATGGACAATCTCTGGGACGGAGGCTGTGTGTCTGAGCAAAACTGTGGGGAACCTGTTACCAAATTGCCTGGAGTGTGCAGAGACCTGACCTTAGATACTAACATCTCTAAGAGATCCTGACAGAATTGAAGATTGAGCGGAGTTCCAGATCCTAATATTGGATAAAGGCATATATTTGTCTTTCTAACTGTTAGTGCATATCTTACCAATTAATAGTCTACATATTTGGACATACTACCCTACTGATGCAGCGGCCGTTATTTGAACACTTCACGCGTCATGTACTGTACATTGGAATCTCAATTTGAATCCGCAGGATGAATTTCAGCTTTTTCGCACTAAGATGCGAGTGCGGCGAGTGCAGAAAAATGAATTTTAGTGTTCTGGCTTTTAAAAACATAAAATTGACATAGTAGCACAGTACTGTACACATTACAATTCATCCATTTTATTGCAAACGAAGATACCGAATCCATGAAATTCAAACAAAACATCCGCGAAAAGCGCGGGTGCCTGGGGTGATTGGCCGCATTCATGCTGTGTGGGGAACAGCAGAGAGCTCAAAATCGGCGCTTTGATGTGTTCGAATAACGGCCGCTGCATCAGTATGTTCTTTTTCTTTCCCAATTTGTGCGCCTAGGTCAATCTTGTGGCACTCTACCAGGTGCATTCACTTTTTTTTTTGCAACTCCATCTATAACTTCTGTATATCAATCTACTTGTTGAAATCATTAAATAAATGCAAACACTTGAATAAAACTACCAATAGATTTAAGATATTGTACTGTAGGTGTTCAAATGTGTTCATAACAGCATCAGGATTCAGGAGCCTGTAAGTAATGTATAATATCTTATTACAACAGATTGTACTGTATGTGCTTTTAAAACCCTCCTGAGGCTCTTGTATTGTAAGACACAGAGTGGAATACAAGAGTGACTCTCTTCTTGCAAGAAAAGGATAGGACATTTCATAGAGTACTGTATATTACAAACACTAAGAGGGGGTGCACATTTAAAAGAAGCAGCTCAAATGTTACCTTTTTGACTGATTACTCTGATTAATCTTTCATATTGATTGTTTAATTTTGAATCGTTAACTTATTATACATCCTCATCACCTACATGAATAATAATATGTTTGTTTCTTAAAATTAAACCATCTTAACACAAGTTTAATCTCCTTACTTTTTTGTCATAATATTTTGACTAGAGTCATCAAAAAGCAATGGCAATAAAAAATTGCGATATTTAAGACAAAAAAAAACCCATTGTTGTCATCTATGTTGTACTGCAAAAAAAAAAGCATTTTTCACTGCATCTGGTAAAAATATCGGACCCTGCACTAAAATGACTAAATAATGCACATACTGTAGCTTTTTTGGACAATCGGGCTTTGTATTAATGTTATGGTTTATTTATTTATTCTTGAGGCCATTCTTTTGGATTTGTTCTGGGAGGTTACTGCCCTGAAGTGAGGATGGCCAATGTGACTATCTAGGCTCCTATTATGCAATATTAACCCAGTTTTAATGGAGGTGGATGACTGTAGGTCACTGACTTTTAATTTATCACACCATTTGTTCTATTCTTCCAACATGCTCTTATAGCTCTTTGACATTTTCTGTGCATCATTTTTACAACAACATTGCTTTTAGTATTGCTTTGTACATATCAGTCAACTGGTTATCTCATATAAATGGATGGAATGGAGCCTGATTGAGACACTTTAAGTCAGTAATTTAAGAATTTCAAGACTGAAAACTTTTAGTTAGTAAAACAAAGGACATTAACGATTTAAAAGATCCTACTACATTAATGAGCCTGAAAAACTATAGCCTGGTATCACCTTTCTCCACCAATATATGCAACAGGTCCTAGTAATATTCAGTAAAGGTAAATGAGCTTTAGAACCAGCCGAGAGCTTCATAAATAGATAAGTGCAAGCTCTTTAAGTTTTAGCAACAAAAACAGAAAAAGGAGGCAGAGTTACATTAAAGGATTTAATACTTTATTCTAAGGTCATTGTAGATTTAAAAAATGACTGCTCACTTGAGCTGATTGTACACAGCCCGCTATGCCCAGTGGGTACCTGCCTTGTCACCATCTAAAAATGGAGGTGTCTACAAGCGGGAATTCAACATTATACTGCATATGCTTGAGCATCTACATAAACAGCAATAGGCGATCAACGATTATGTAATAGAGCATACCAGGCAACTGGATGATGTCTTTCCACAATCTACACAGTGGCATATGATGGGAGAGCTGTGTAGGCTGCTGAGGCCCTTGCTGGAATCCACCCCTCTTGTGAGCAGTGATGACGCTGGTATAAGCCAAATCATTATTTTAAAATGTTCCTCCTTGAAAAAACATGAATTGATTTGCAGGATGATGATAATGATGATGATAATGATTATACAGTGTGGTGGAAATTAGTTGATGCCTTCAGGCTACACTTCGAGACCTTGCTTCAAAGGCAGAATGAAAGATATTTTGCCCCATCGTGAAGAGACTGTGGAAAATTGCAAGGAGAAGATAATTGATTGTGTATAGGTAGTGCTTGAAAATGATGAAAGGCAAAGAGAAGAAGGCAATGAAGGTTCACAGATGGGCATCTCAGTGGGCATACATTCCACACAGAAACTGACAACATGGTGGTCTTTATAATCTCTTTCTTCCTCTCAGGCCTCAAGTGAAGTTACTTTTGTTAGTGGTGGTTGTGTGGGTAGAAATAGTTGAGGTAGGGGTGGTTGTAGCAATGGAAGTAACCACATCAGAAATCATGGCCCTTTACTATGGTATTGTTCGCACTAGCACAGAAGCAGCAGACACCTCAAACACTACTAGTGCTATAGTACTATGTTGATGGTTGTGGTGTACACAGGTGATCATTCATCCCTTCCCCTGACTTTGATCCTGCTGAATTCTGGGCCTCTAAAACAGAAACATGGTCTGCTCTTGCAAAGATGACAGTGGAGTGGCTGAATTGTCAATCTGCAAGTGTGTTGTCAGAGTGCAGCTGGGGCAATGCCAACTGACTGCCAGGCAAAACTGTCCCGTGGTAAAATTAAAAGGCTCACTTTTATCAAGATTAATCAACATGTAATTCCTCCGAAATATATGGCACCTGCGCCAAACATTCAAGAGTCTCAGGAGGAGCGGATAATTACTAAGATTACAACACATCAGTGTCACCCCTCTAACACTATCAGTACTATAACACTTTAAAAAGACCATGCAACAATAGCTGTGTAGTGTCTCCAGTATCAGTGCCTACAGCCGCGGCCTCTTTTATTCTCCAACATCTCCGAATTTTTCCGGGATTTTTTTCCGAATGCCACGCACTTCACCACGTTCATGCCGCATTCTGACCACATTTATAACGCATTCATGTTGCATTCACACCCGCGGTTGATGCGCGGTTGATGTGCTTATTGATAATGGTTCGGATTTAATTGGTTGCAATTCTTCGCGTATCCGCCAGATGGCAGATATTCATGAATTGTAATGCGCATGCGCTTCAGTAATGTGTCGACTTGCAGGTGTTTAAAAAAAATACCACAGTGGTCCATTGTAAATTGGCCTTGGGACTGAAGGAAGAAGTTACAATAATGTATCAATTTAGGCTTTTCATATTAAAAAAGACAAGCACAGTTTCTGGTCTGGTTATTGTCCTGAGAGTCCCGCCATGAGTGCACAACTGCAGTCCGTGTTCCAAAAACCCGACAGAACGTACGCTTATTTAATATGGGCTGCGATAATGCAACAGATGATAAGATGGCAACAGTTGTTCAAATTTATCAGTATTTAATCGAAAACTATGACTTTTACAAATTTTCGCCAGATGCTCATGTGTGGAAGCGTGTGTGGCGGTAGGGAGGGTTTGGCCCGGGGTTAACGGGGTTACCCCCCAAGGGCCCCCCTCTAACGTCGCCAGGGAGACAAGGGGTTAACTGGGCTGAGGCCCAGAAATGTGATTTTACCCTTGTTATAACCTGTAAATGTATTATTCCCATTGTAATGTCTGGGTTAATCAGTACCTGCATAACACACACACTGGGTCATCAGGGGTTAATTGTGTAAGCCCAGTGGGCTAGTTAATGCGTTATCTGTGTATTCCCTTTGCCTCATGGGCCTGCAACTGCCTGTGTCAGCGTGTAAGTGATGTCTGGAACATGAGGGGAAAGGGGGGGAATATTTTAACCTGTCTTGCCTGCCAGCCAGGTATCCTGAGCCTTGGGGTACAGCCTCCGGGTCACCCCCCAAGTACACACATATTAAAAATATAACTTTGTCATAAGAGGGACATATATTTTTGATAAAGTGACTTTTTGCAGTTTTTGAAATACACAGGCAGAATGCTAATAATGGTGTGCTAATGTACAGGCAGAATGCCTGTCTTTGTAATGCGTAAGGAGCCAAATGGTGCCTCATATGAGTATTCACTGGAAGTGTATATCAACAGAGAGGTGTGATACATCGCCATGATCAATAGGTAACTGACCTAATTGGTTATGCGAAAAGCAAAAGCCCACTTCAAAAGGTTTATTGACGTGGCCAGTAGGATGCTAAATAGGATATTCTGCTAGATTTGAGCCTGGCTTCCCAGGGGAATTGTTTATGCGGGAAGCAGGCAAAAGGAAGGGAAGGGTTTGTTATTCACACCTTCCAGCAAAAGGTATTCCCCAACAGGATATCAAAAGTGAGTAACTTTATTAAATATAAGGATACTATGAGATGTCCTTGGCTGAACCGGCTAAGAATTACATAAGTGTATTGGCGAGAGTAAGCCGATCTTGGGAAGTCTAAACATTGAATATGTAACTGCTGCTAAATGCCAGATATTAATATCTCTATTAATGTTCATATTACAATGTAATTTTTGGTCTTCCTACGAGCGTCAGGTGTCCCAGAATGCAGTAATATATCTCACCTGACTGTATGTATTACGGAGCGGAAGTTATGCAATGATTTGCAGTAAATATGAACTTTTGGTAAAGTCTGAGACCCCCCAGAGTTCTACTGCAGATGTGCCAGCTAGCAGGGGGGCCTGTCCTAAAATGTGTTCCCCCACCAAAGATTGGCTGGAGATAATTGCAAACCAATCCCAGGGTCTTAATGTTACAGATAGAGGGACAAAGGGTTTATAACCTGCTGTTTCCCATCTATCCTTTGTCTTCATTTTTGGTCGCCATGCAATGTCTTGGGCTGATTGCTGGATGAAACTGCCAGCTCAGATGGGACTGTTTTCATTATTTTCATCTTTTACGTAAGTGTCTATATTTTGCCTGTTATTGTATAATCTGTTGTGTTCACCTTTATCAAGGAATAAATTCTATTTATCATATCTAAGTCTCGTCCCAGTTCAAACCCAGGTATATATATATATATTTATATATATAGTTTTTGGTGTAAATTACAGCCTGTCGCAAGCTCTCGTGACAGCGTGCAATAAGGAAAAAGTTATGTAGCGATCCATGTTTTTTTCGTATTGATCCCGATTTTATTGGAGGGTATTGGTGTGTATCACTGGGTTTTTCCCGTATCTCTGATCATGGAGACGGCAAAAGGCGAAAGGTCAGCTTCTAATAATGGTCCGACCGTCCGTGAAAACCTGGTGACCGACAACCCTTGCTGTCTGTCCCCGCCCGGATACCTGCAGCCTGAGTCGGCTTTCGTGTACAGTTTCGAGCAAGCTTGCATGTACTTAAGCGATTTCCAGCCTCATCAGCTGACTACAGGTGTAGTAGTCCCGCTGTCCCCTGTCAACGACATGTATGATCAAGAATACGGGACTGGCAGTGGCTCGGCGCCAGCTGATTGGGAAAGTCTATGGTGAGTAATGTTGCCATAATTTAATTCTGTTTATTTTTTTTTTAAATATCAATATCAGTGCGATTCAAAAGTCAAGCGATTCTCCTGCAAGCAATATCATTGGTTGAGCGGCTTCTACAGTAGATACTGCACAATTGGTGAAAAGCTAGGCGCATGCGCATTGGAACCTTCTTGAAACGCATACTGTATGTGTGTCATCACATCGACGGTAGGCGCATGCACATGTGAACAGGAGACGCCCCCCGAGAAAATTATTGGTGGGACTGACTGTGGGAACTTCTTTAGGGGACTGACTGACCATTACAGTAAAACTTTTACTTTTTTTTTGTTCCTCAGAAAATAAAACTTTCTCATCTCATGCAGAAAACGGCAAATGGAGGGATTTCGATGGATAATATCGCTTTGTGTTACAATGCCTGCACATTGCTGAATCTGAGTAAAAAACACGTACCGGAGTCTACAGTTTTGTGGCCGTTGTTATTGAGTAGGATAGAATACCTGAAACAGTATGCTGATGTTTTCAGACCGAATACAATACTTTTTTATATATACAGTCTAATAAACCCGAAAAAATAAAAAGTATGCATTTATCCAACATGTATTATGTTAGTATGGTTTATAGTCAGCACAACAGTATGGTGTTATTAAAAAAAAATCTTTATTCAAGAAATTTAAAAAACGCAACATCTCCTTTATTAAAGTACAGAAAGTCAAAACATTTACAGTAGGATGGTGTACAGAACAGTCAGTCAGGCCTGCACAACTCCAGTCCTCGAGGGCCGCAAACAGGCCCAGTTTTCAGGATAACCTTGAAAACCGGGCCTGTTTGCGGCCCTCGGGGACTAGAATTGTGCAGGTCCTGTGTACAGTAAGTAAAAACATTTCTTTATTAACACAAGTTAAAACACACAACATCTCCTTTATTAAAGTACAGCAAGTCAAAACATGTACAGCACAACAGTATGGTGTTATTAAAAAAAAATCTTTATTCAGGAAATGTAAAAAATGCAACATCTCCTTTATTAAAGTACAGAAAGTCAAAACATTTACAATAGGATGGTGTACAGAACAGTCAGTCAGGCCTGCACAACTCCAGTCCTCGACGGCCGCAAACAGGCCCGGTTTTCAGGATATCCTTGAAAACCGGGCCTGTTTGCGACCCTCAGGGACTGGAATTGTGCAGGTCCTGTGTACAGTACAGTAAGTAAAAACATTTACAAAAACATTTACAAAAAATAAACAACAGTTGAACAGTCACGCAAATGCGATACCCACCAGATTGTCCTTCCAGGGCCGATGCCTTGTATGGCGCAAAATGCCATTAATGGAGTCTTGAACGATTTTCATTAAAGGATCTGTTATTGAAAAATAGCACCGCAATTCCTCCACAATAGTCCTTAAATTTTCAGGAAGCTCCCTTTTATCTTGATTTCCTTCGTAGTTCACTTTGTAGACCCACCCGCAGTACACCAAGTAGGACACGTGGTGCTTAAAAATTAACATGGCATACTTCTGGGGTAAACCAGCACTCATCACCCTATACTTTCCCCTGAGTGCTGGTATCAGCTCGCACAGGATGATGTCGGGCACCGTATCGATGCATGCGTATGTAGGTTGCGTTCTGGGAGCGGGTGTTCTTCTGTGAGAGGGTGTAATTGTAGCGGCGGGCGAGGGTAGGTTGTCTGTGAGGAAGCTTTCCTCCTGTCTTGGTCGCCGTGTTGTCTCCTGGCGTGGTCTTGACGAGGTTGTCATGTTATCCTCCTCCTCAACGGAATACATGTACACAAATTCTTCTGGTGGAGGGGGTGCACTTGCTGTTGGAAGGCGATCGAAGGTCCCATTCATCACATCCATGCCACCCTCCTGCTCTGGCATCGAGGATACAGGGGCATGAACACCGAGCAAATTATGTATCCCCGCTATGTCAGTCTATATCTTCTCCATCGTTGATCCATCTTCTGCATCCGTTGATCCATATTTAGCATGGTCTCCAGAAGCAGATCTATCTTTACCAGCATAGTAGAGATCCCGGGGATATCCACACTTAACCCATTCAGCATGCGGTCTAACGAGCTGGTTCTTGTGCATGGGGTGCCGTGGACATCTGGGTTGATACGTGCTACGGAGGATGAGATGGGGGTTCCATGGAGAGAAGTGTCAGCGTCGTCGAAGAAGGATGGATGAGGTGACCTGTGGATTTCCGGGAGAGGAGAAGCGGCAGCGTCGTCGAAGAGGGATGGAGAAAGTGACCTGTGGATTTCCGGGCGAGAAGCAGCAGAGTCGTCTAAGCGTAATGGAGAAAGTGACCCGTGGATTCAGGGGCACAAGCGGCAGCCTCGTCGAAG
The DNA here is from genome assembly GCF_040206685.1 of Ascaphus truei. NCBI lineage: Eukaryota > Metazoa > Chordata > Amphibia > Anura > Ascaphidae > Ascaphus > Ascaphus truei. Next base: position 219,859,389 of record NC_134485.1, read on the forward strand.
AACAGTGGCGAAGATGGCCTGTGGGCTTTCGGGAGAGCAGTGGCAGCGTCGTGGACGAGTAGTGGGGAAGATAGGCTGTAGATTTCCGGGAGAGCGGCGGCAGAGTCGTCGAAGCATAAACGAGGAAGTGACCTGCGGGTTCGATGGGTTGGCTGCCATTTGTTTTGCGTTGTGTGTACATCACCGAATTTCTTCTTGACATAATAAGGCTTACGTGTTTTAAAACCCTTAGCCTTTGGGGTCAGCAGTAGGTTTTCTTTATTAGCCTTAGCCTGTCGCTTTGGCCTTGGCTTGGAAACGGCTGCCGCCACCGCCTTTCGCTTTTTATGCATGACAGGCACGGCAGAGGCGAGTGGGTTCCTGCGTCAGTAGAATCGGGGTTGATCCATGGAAGCAGATGGCACAATGCAGTATCTGGACAAGGGCAAGTTCAGATAAAGATCATCGAGTGGTGGGCTATGCAAAGTGTGTAACCTTTTATGCATGGCGACGAGGTACAGGTGTTGAAAGTGGGCATACTCCAATGTGAGTCATTAACGTATAAATACACCATCCATTTTGTGGATTCAATGCACATTGAATACACATCGACTAAACATCGAATATACATTCTTGTGTTTGTATTTCTTTCTACTCGCAGCAATGCCTGTTAAAAAGATTTCAAAGGATCTCAGCATGAGAATTAAGGAGATGTACACGAGAGGATAATGAATTGCAGATATCCAACGCTGGTTAGCTACTTCTGGCCTCGTTGTGCCATCAACCACCGTGTGCTATCATGCACACGGAAAAACCAGACAACGAACGGGGACACCAACGGTAACTAACGCGTAAGTATATTTATATAATTATATAATACAGTATATCTATTATTGTTTATATTGCAGCATATTAATAGAACATATATTGTGTAGATCTATCTAATTGTATAGTTATTTCGGTATATTTATATAACAACAGTATATATATTGTGTATATTGCTGCATATTAATAGAACTATATATTGTGTAGATCTATCTCATGTTATAGTTATTTCGGTATATTTATATAACTACAGTATATCTATTGTTTATATTGCTGCATATTAATAGAACTATATATTGTGTAGACCTATCTAATTTTATAGTTATTTCGGTATATTTATATAACTACAGTATATCTATTGTTTATATTGCTGCATATTAATAGAACTATATATTGTGTAGACCTATCTAATTTTATAGTTATTTCGGTATATTTATATAACTACAGTATATATATTGTTTATATTGCTGCATATTAATAGACATATATACATGTTTATCCAAGAAGGATAGAAAGAATTCCTCTCTTGCACTCTCTATGATATTGTATGTGAAATACGTATATACATATATCATAGGCTATTACATGGGTGAGGATTGTTAACACCAAAAACAATAAAACTTTATTACATCAATGAAAAATTTGCAGTGACTGTGTGAAAATATATAAAAAAGGTTTAAAAATCCTGTTCACAGAGGGATTGGTGGTAGGAGACTCTATTTTTGTTTCAGACTGTGAAAAACACATAGGATAATGTGTGTCTGTATATTTATATTACCACTCCGTCAGCTCAGTATCATACTCTGTTAAAAGGTTCTCTAATTGCTCAGTATATAATGTGATAGGTACTGGGTTAAATGCACATCCATATGTTACAAAGGAGTATATATATATATATATATTTGCAGCCTTGGCTTAGGTGAGAATATAATATCAACTACTGATATAATGTTTTCAGTAATATACCTATGGGGTAATCCCCAAAGCACACAAATACATACACACACTTGTATATTCCTATGGTCTATATGGGAAGGTAGACCAAAAACACTTGTAGTTGTTATGTATACTTATAGGGTATAGGGCACTAGCAATCTCAGCCCTCTCAGAGTGCACAGTGTCTATAATAGATTCCTTATAAGAAGGTCACGGCGGACCCAAAACCACAGTATAATCCCACCATCTTTCATATCATGGTCACTGCGGACCTCTAGTAGAATAAAGTGAGGGGTTGCTGTGCTCAAACACGGTATACAGATCCCCTAGAAAGTGCGGTGTCTCAAATACCAATATACTGGCAGTGTTTCCGGATTCGAGCTGTCGGCCCTCTGTGATCTATCTAATTTTATAGTTATTTCGGTATATTTATATAACTACAGTATATCTATTGTGTATATTGCTGCATATTAATAGAATATATTGTGTAGATCTATCTCATTGTATACTATTTTTACTGAAAATGATGTGCTGTGCTTGTGGCCTACTGCACTGTAACTTACCAGATTGTTGTTTTTCTGTACATTGTAGGGAGACAACTCTTCTGGTCGACAAAATAAGTGAAGAGAATGATGAGAAGAGTGCATTAAGGGTCAAATACACTCTGCAGCAAAATCACAATCTCACTGTATCCGAGACCAGTATAAAGAAGATGAGACGCAGAATTGGATAGAAATATGGACGTGTGAGGTTAGTACTGGACAGTACAGGAGTTAAAAGTGTTGTTTAAGAAACTGTACTGTACCTCTAAAATTATTTATTCCTTGTCATTACAGAGCATACCCTATGATAAGGGACGTTAACAAAATCAAGAGAGTGGTCCAGGCCCAGGCATGGATCGACAGTGGAGAAACTTTCCAGGATTGCATCTTCACTGACGAGTCTATTGTGTCGCTGGATAGATTTGCCACCTTTGCATTCCACAAAAAAGGTCGCATATCTATGAAGCCGCATCCAAAACACCCAGTGAAGATGCATGTGTGGGATGCCATATCTAGGCATGGACCAGGATGCATCGTCATCTTTGAAGGTACAGTAAAATGTATGTCACTCGCTTTTGCCTTACGCACTGTACTAGTGTGCAGTTTTTTGAGCACTTTTCTTTTCTTGTTATAGGAATCATGAATAAAGCTTTCTTCCAAGAGAAAATTGTGCCTGAGATTGTGGAATACATCACACGTGAGTTCCCAGATGGTCACTGTTTCTACCAGGACAATGATTCGAAGCACACCGCGTCAACAGAGCATATCCTTGAGCGCGGTATCAACTGGGTGAAGACGCCAGCGGAGTAAGTGCGGTAACCGTGTCTCATTTTTTCCCACTATTTTTACTGTGTACTGTATCTCTTAAACTTATTGTCCTTTTTCCCCCCCTCCAATAACAAATCGCCAATCCTATCGAAATGGTCTGGCATGAGCTGAAGGACCATATCCGAAAAGTCGTGAAACCCTCCAAAAAGGATGAGTTGATGAAAGGCATACTGAGTTTTTGGAACGATGTACTCACCGTGGAACGATGCAATAAATATATTGACCATATTGCGACTGTGTTACCCATTGTGATCGCGCGTAATGGGCAAGCATCAGGAAGGTAGTATGGTAAAGTACTGTACTGTAGTATTGTAAGTACAGTATGATACAGGTAAGTATGGCACAGTTTTTTTCTTTCCTAGTAGTCAGAGTATACAGTAGTTCCAGTATAGACCAGTTTGACAGTAGTAACTGCATACTGTAGTCCAATATGGAGTAGCTATACAGTACACAATGCCATAATACAGTATACACCTACAGTAACTGCTCAATTTTTTTCTTTCCAGAGAGAGCAGCACCAGCCATCTGGTTACAAAGTATTTAACAGTAGTCACAGTATACAGTAGTTCCAGTATAGACTAGTTTGACAGTACTATACAGCACACAATGCCATAATACAGTATGCACATAACTGCACTAATTTTTAGTTTTCTTGTCTTTTCAGAAAAAAAGGATGGACTGGGGAGAGGGGGGGGTATCGTGTAAAGTCTGTGAACTGTTTGTTCAGTTAAGTATACAGTATCTAAACTGCAGTCATGATGTACACAAAACCTCTCCTCTCTCAATGAACTACTGTACTGTACACAGAAAGAGGAAGAAGATAAAGATGGAAAAAATTATATTACTATATTTATATATATTATTATATATTATATATTATTAATTAATATTATTATCAATGTCTATTATTCATGATTATCCACCGGCCCCCAATTTCCATCTGACAGAAGAACTTAATAAAGACTGCATTTTGTATTATTCATGATTATTTGTATATTTGCATTTTTTGTTCCTGATAAAATAAATATTTCTTTACATTCATGATAATCATAATCATTGACACCCCGCTCCCCACACCTACACCAAAGAAAAAGTAAGAATGATAAAAAGTGGTAATTTACTGCATCAACAACATGAATCAGATAATGTTTTTTTTAACTCTCAATTTCACAGTGCTGTGCAAATCAGATTTACATATCAAATTCGAGAAGGGATTTTCAAAAGCGTTACCGTAAACAAAGCCTCAAAGGGTTGGGGGGGGGTGGATGGGTGAGTCATGCGCAGTAATCATCAGCTAGCTCCCTTCCCAAAGAGGATTACAGAGAGGTGACTATAAGACAACAGTAGGAAAATTAGGACGCAGGCGCAGAGAGGTGATGCTCGGCTAGGGATGGATTAAAAACACAATGGCAAGCTTCAGAAACTGAATGACTCTGTAGAGGTGTCTGTCGATAAGAGTTTTGAAATCCTTGAGCGAGCCTTGTGTGTGTGCGTGGGGGAGGGGGTACAGGGAACAGCTGTATGAAGGATTAGCTGTACTGCAGTACAAAGAAATGGCATATTTTCAAAAGGCAGGTCATCATAATAATTTGATCCCTACACGCCCAAATACAGTACATAAAAAGCACACAAATCAACCATGTGCAGTCAAACGCACAGTGTCGCAGTCAAAAGCTACAGCACAGATTGAATATCGTAATATCAAGATGGTTTAGGCAGGCTTGTGGAGAAAAAAATTTTGGTCACTCACTCTTGAACTTCGCAAGCAAGCAGTGGTGAATTTACAGACACAGGCTTGTGGAGAAAATAAAAATAAAAAATCACTCTTGAACTTCGCAAGCAAGCAGGAATGTGATTGAAACCAGAAAGACACACATTCAAAGGAATGGTGTGGGAGAGGTGCACTGCACTGTAGAGAAGATAAGAAGTTGAAATACCCTGCAGTGCAGTAAATTATCCTGTGTGTGTGCGGGGGCGAGTGAGGGGAGAGCGCTGTATATGCCGAAATGTGATACTGTTAAAGTACTGTACACGCCTATGCGTTTCAACAATTTTCAAATGAGACATACTGTACAGCACTGCAAATGCATGTATAAATATGCACATTTACAATTACTGCGCGCGCACATGCAGACTGTGTACTGACGTAAGTTGAACTGCTAAAGTATTAGACTTCGAAGACAACAGCTCGCGAATGCCCCCCTGAGTTTTTAGACGGTATTGCAGTATTGCAGACAGCGATAATAAAATGCTATTATTACGAGCGCTAAAATACCGCAATACACTCCGGACAAAAAAAAAACAAAATGCATCTGTCTGCGGTTATCAGAGTTGCGCCGATACGGCCGCACGAGGATAAAGGCGGCCACCACTGTATGTCAGAGATATCAATCAGCACACATAGTACCAGTGGTGGCGCTGACCAGTGTGGCATTGGCACAGCACTTGTTGTGTTAATTAATATGTGTATGTCCGACTCCTTAACCAATTACTGTTTCATCTCTCAGTAACACATTGGCCCCAAAAACATTGACATATTCCTTTTTGTTTGCTCATAATAATTAGTAACCTGCAAAAACACAAAGTCAGCACACTTTGAGTTATCTATAAGTGTGAATCATTGCATTTTACACTCCACTCTCATGAGTCTAGTAACGTTGAGTGACTGACTCTGAATGAGTTCAGTAATTAAGTAACAACACAGAGTCTGTCAGTGTCACTGTGTGCCTTCTGTCGGTGGCATGTTGTGTGTTGTTTTTCATCTGACACCACATATACCACTACTACTATCCCTATCATCATCGTTCATCATCATGTTATTGAGAAAACCAAAATCTCCAAATACGGCATTATCTTTGTTATATTTTATTTTGACCATCTAGTGGGGGCCCAAACAAGCAGCACCCAAACTGCCATGCTATGCCAGGCAGGCAGTGCATGATCATTACATCTCTGTAAGATGGCAAATTGGCTCCTGGCAATGCAGGACGACAAGCCACCATTTATGTTTCATGAAGGCTATACAGAAAATCACACACAGTGGCATTTATACATCAAATATCCATAGCTCAACCCCAACACATGATGTCATATCCTCTGTTTTTGGTGCAACACCCCCCCTCAAAAAAAAAAAAAAAAAAAATCAAAATTAACATTAAAGGCCAATCCCACCTGAGAGGTCATGCATATCAGATATACACATCTTAATTAACCTTACAAAAGGTACGTTATTACTCTTATCGGATTGGTTGTGTACCATGTGACTGGTCTTCTGTGACATCACAGACTTGGAACATTTCAGAAGACTGGAAGAAGACGACAAGGCAACATCATGGATGAAGAAAGAAGATAGCTTTCAAGAAATGTAGAAAAGAAGAAGAAATAAAGAATTACTCACGAGAGAGAGAGAGAGAGCGAGAGAGAGTAACATACTTATATATTCTCTTGAAAAAGGGTAATTTAGTCATTAAGGGTCCCTTTCATTTTATTGGATATACAGTAGATCCAATGTTGGTCTTTCTCGCTCCTAATAGAGGTAAATTACAATTTTAATCCTAATACAGGTATATTAGTATTTTTTCAAGAGAATATATAAGTATTTTATTGTGTATTTTTGTCAATTGGATGTTGCATCGGGATTCTCTGTCGCATGAAGATACAAGTAAGATAAATATCAGCAAGGTTGTGAGCCAGGGGGACACCATGTAACCAAAGCATTTCATAGCAACACTTGAAGAATTGTTCATGACATTGAATAGGGAGAATCAAAGGAATTAAATCAATAGTTAATACTTATGTATCCACCAATGGTTTTCAGATGCCATTGTTGTTTTTGCCACGTCCAGAAGTCCTCCAGCAACATATCAGAGAACTCCCCAAAGCAATTAAGAAAGTGGGCCTCCATATGAATCTCAGCAAGACCAAAGTTATGTTTAATCATGTGTAAACATTACAAAGATCGAAATACTGTATATGGAATAGAACTAAAAGAAGTTTTCCGGCAAGTAGCAATGCATGAGAACAATTTGAATAAAATCAATAGAAGAATGAAGATGGCGCACATTTGGAAGAATCAAGACAACCATTCAAGGGAACCTTCCACTGTGCCTCAAAAGGAACAATGCATTCTGTTTGTCTTCGTGTATGAATGTGAAACTTGGGCCCTTAATGCAAAGATATTTCAGAATCTTTAGACAACTCAAAGAAGTATGGAGAGGTGTATGCTGGGTATTATTCGAAGAGACAAAAAAAAAATGAATGGGTTAAAAACTAAACAAAAGTCTGTGATATCACATGGGTGAAGAAATTAAAATGGCAGTGGGACGGAGACTTCACAAGAAGAAATGACCATCATTGGATAAAGATGGTACTCAAGTTGATTCCAAGGGAAATTCAAAGACCAAGATGACAACATAAAGTAAGATGGGATGATGAAATCAGAAAATATGTTGGAGCAATGTGGAGAAGAGAGGCTTGAAATCACAATACCTGGAAGAATATTGGGGAGGCCTTCATCCAGCAATGGATTGACAAGGACTGCAAATAATAATAATATTAATAATAATAATAATAATAATAATAATAATAATAATAATAATAATAATATATCTATAAAGCCATACTCGTCTTGGAATAAAAATACCCAACCAAAGTTACTCCATAGAAAATAAGCTAACACATAGCTCTGATTGTATAAATTCCAAGCATGACACTATATGAAATCGAAATATAGCATATGTATGTGTTTTGAGAATAAAAATGAAACATATTGTTAGTATTTTTTAAAAAGACGAACCAATGAAGAGGTCATTTGGTTCTCATTTTGTACAAAGAACCATTCATCTGACAGATGCAGAAAAAATATATGAAATCTTAAATGCTAAATTTCTAATGAAACTTGCATTTAATTTACAATTTTGGTCTAAGCCAAGTGTATTTCAAAGTAAGAGCTAGAGAAAAAGAATGGTGTAAATAGCGCTAAAAATATCAATTTAAATCAAAATAAAATATTACACAATAAAAACGACAATGTAATATATTAACTAAATATAGAACGGCTGCCAGGAAAGGAACTAACCCAAACACAGTTAGTGAGAAACACAGAGAAAACAATACAGAGCCTGAAGAAGTGCGCATGCGCACGAAACGCATTGGGTGTTTTAGAGAATCATTTGGTGAGTGAGCACCACAAGGAGCGGACCCCTGCATCAATCCCTAGTTCCAGTCGGCGGCGGAGACGTGTGGCAAGCAGTAAGCGGCGAATAGCTCCACCCAGTGAGTGACGTCATTCCGGACGGAAAATCTCGCGAGGGTTGGCCTGCAGAGACGCCCGGCCTGAGAGTTATCAGAGGAGGCGCCGGCGGCCATTATAGAAGTACCACGCACCTAGGAGCAGCTGATACCGGACTGCAACTCTTGCTATCACTGCCTGAAAACTCTGGATTGTTGTAAGTAGGATTCCGGTTTTTACACACCGGATCCTAGACCTACTCCATAGTTCACTGCCATTTTTTAGTAATTGTTCTAATAAATCTCTGTTATATTGTCAGCCTTTCTGTCAGTGTTGTTAGTGGTGTATGTCTTGTGTGTGTGTGTGTTACATGTTTCATATATGCAGTGTCACGCTATGATTTCTCTCTTTATCTTCCCTGCATTATATACCACGATTGCTGCTGTGGAGCCTGCTGTCTAGCAACTGGATCACCTGTACTGGACACTGCAGCACATCTTTGGATTTATTTCCTTTTTGGACATTTGAGGCGCCTATCTCAAAGTAAGAGCTAAAATAATTAAACATTACTGCTAAAAGAAGCTTTGCCCTATAGTACCTATTGTATTTTCTCCCTGTAAATTCAATTAACAACATTGCAAAACAAGGCTGCTGACAGATTTCCCGGGGCCCAGGACAAGAGTTATGCCCACTCCATGTCGGCGGAATTGCGAGCCCCCCCTCCATAACACACCTCACTCACCCCTTCTATTTCCCCCCCTCTTCCCAGGACTTTCTCTTTCCTCCATCTCACTCACTCTTCCTCACTCACCCCCTCACTCACCCCCCTTGCACGTATTTATCTCCCCTGCATCTCACTCTTACTCCCTCTTTTCCTCACTCACTCCCTCCCTCCTCTCACTCACCCACACCTTCCATCAATTACCCCAGTCTCACTCAATCCCCACCACAAAATACATACCCCTCCACGTTCCATATTAAAAAGATTCCCACTCCATCTATTCCATATTAAAAGACCTCCGCTCTCTAATACATATAACAAGATCCCCACTCCCCCAATACATATAAAAAGACCCCCACTCCCAAATACATACAGTATTAAAAGACCCCAATCCCCCAATACATATAAAACAATCCCCACTCCCAAATACATATACAAAGACCCCCAGTCCCCAATACTTATAAAAAGATCCCCCACTCCCCCAATACATATAAAAAGATCAGCACTCCCCCCCAATAGATATGCAAAAGTAGACATACCTTGGGGATGGTCAGGTCAGGCCCGGTGGCTGCGGGGGTCTGGAGGCCGACACTGCAAGTCGGGGCTTACCCCCAGTCCCCAATACATATAAAAAGACCCCCCACTCCCACCCATTCCCTATTAAAAAGACCCCCAGTCCCCATAATACATATAAAAAGACACCCCCAATACATATAAACAGACCCCCACCGCCAATTCATATACAAAAGTAAACTTACCATGGTGATGGTCAGGCCGGGCCCGGTGGCTGCGGGTGTCCGGCGGTCAGTGCTGTAAGTTGGGGCTGGTCTCTGGTCTAGCCAGGCCCTGCTGCCGGTTATGGCCGGGCCCCGGATCTCGATCAGCTGCAGGCCTCCCCACTCTGTGCCCCACGCCGAGCTTCCAAAGACAGTGCACACTGGAAGATGAGGCCCAGCTTATTTCTGGCGCGCTGACATCAGAGGGGCCCGCCGCGCGCTGCCAGAGGTTGGAAGCTCGGCGTGGGACACATAGTGGGGAAAAGGCCTACATCTGATGGAGAGACGGGGCCCGGTCGTGACCGGCAGCTGGGCCTGGCCAGAGGTTGGGGCCAATTTTTTTTAAAGACAAGCTTTCTATCCCTAAATACTTTTATACATTTCTATGTGTGACGTCCCACAAATGTATTTCTATCAAAGCTGATACAGCATTTTTAATTCCTTTCCATGCTAAACTAGCTCATCTTTTTCTTATGCTATATGTAACTTCTAATACAAAATAGGTAGGGTTTATCAGTTAATTTTACTATCATGCGATATCAAGCTTTGAAACTTTGGGACTACAGTACATCATGAGAGGAAATCTTTTAATTTTATGGAACGTGTTTACATGTATATACTATATGGCTGTCATTGTAAGGCTAAAACGTGTGCTCAAACATCACCATTATATAATAGTTATAACTTTTTAAACCAGCACTATTATACACCAAATAGAAAAATAGGGCATTTGACTTAAAGAAGGCTCTGGATCTTGCTGTCTTCAATTTAATGACTCAACAAGGGAGAGGATATATAGTAGGTCACGACAATCACTATCATTATTGTAATACTTTATATTATCTTGTTGATTTTACCTGCTATGCAATACCTTTTGGGTCTTTATAGCTGAAACCTGTCAATGTATCCAAGATTTCTATGACCACAGCCTGTGTGAGGGCATGGCCTGAAATGGATGAGAATTGCATAGCGTTAATGAGCCATTCAAACACTTTCAGAATCTACCACTGCAGTGTTTTATTTTCCAGGTTACAGAAATCAGCAATCATTCTCTACTTCTGTTTGTCTCTCCCTGTTTAACAACCAGTTCTTGCTTCCATTGTTCTCTACATCCTTCATGTTCTTTAGTTGAAGATTTAACTTCATTGACACAAACATAAGCCTCTTCTCATAGACGTCTCATAAAATACTTATTAAAATATGCAACTGAAAATATATGATAATTCTAATCCTTCTCAAAGCAATTTTAATTTGAGGTCAAACACACTCTTACTCATTTTATTTCCTAATAAACTGGAGAAAAGGTTATAAAAAGTTTATGAGCTTTATACTGAGTAGTCTTCATCATTTTTCTTCTGCCATATTTTTATCTGTCATGTTCAAGATATCGCAAAAGAAGAGTCTGTTTAATGGCTCTAATTCACCACAACCTTTTTTGAATATCCAAATTAGTATTTGAATTATTTGCCAGATACACATATATTTGAATTCCAGAAATTAAAGCCCAGCTTTTCTACCCTTGTTATTCGGAAATATTTCTAACGAATGTTCCATTTCATTTGCAAAATACTCTGGGATTAATTATTTGGAGATAACTAGATATGCACAGAGATCTAAATTTGCATCATAAATAAATTAGATTTTCATTAAATCCATGTTTGAGGCCCACATGACAATGCTTTATATGTAAAATTAATCTTATAATAAGCAGGAAATAATTTATTTAGTGCCACAAAATTGTATGTGGAGCTAGCCATGTACAGCCAAGTAAAATTAGTCTTAATAACAAGAACTGTCATTTTATTCTTTCTGTACAGTATATCACAGTAGTCAATCTGTCAGATTTCTCAGATCCAAACTTTTTCCAATGCTTGAAATATACTGCACAGCCGTATTTATGTGACATGATGACAAACATGCTGTTTTATTTCCATTTTGCCTGTAAACTATTGAGTAAATTATAACTGAAAGCAATATAATGACATCTGACCAAAAAACAAATGCCATAGATAAATCGTCATTGACCTTTTTAATGAAGATGTGCTACATACTGTAGCAGGATGCATTGTGATAGAAAAATATTGTGTCCCCTGTTTGTATTTATGTGTAGCGGTCATGTAAAATGGCTACAGTCATCTCTCCTGCTGACAGTAAGGCCTGGTAAGTTGTGGGCATGCCAGCAGTAATTATGGAGGTTTGCCCTCACACCCTGGTGGGGTGCCCTGTGTATGGATGGGAGTGGTCACATGCTCTGACTCCATGGTTAGTGATGTCAGAGGTGTGTCAGCCCCAGAGGTTACATAAGGCACAGCACTGTTTCTAAAAGTAGTTCTAGTACAAGTTCAGCTAAGAGGAGGAGGAGTTCAAGTTCTAGTCCTAGTCTGAGTTACTGGTTATGTAGACTGTGTCCAGGGACCTGGTGCAGTGGAAGGAGATCCCTGCGGGGATAGGGGATCCCTATTAAAGGAGAATCACACCTTTATAAGGGAAGCACTGACTCAAGATGAGTGGCTAGATATTCTACTGCGTGGGGCAGCTAGCCCACCTCAATCAATAAAGATGCTCTTATTCGAACACCCTTTCGTGTACATGTGTGGAGTGAAGCAGAGGGTACAGAGAGTACAGAGGGGAGCACCAACGAGGAGTTCCTCGTCAGGACCATCCCCAAGTGACCGAAGGGACCCTGATGAGGTGGAGGCGCTGCACTGGAACTAGGTGAGATTCAAGACACTACCTCAGCTGCCTGTCTGGACGGGTCCTCCCCATACACCATCATGCGGGAGACTCAAGAGTCCTGTTGCCAACAGGTGCACCACCAGACACTACCACACTGTAATGGGGACCGGTTAGACCACAGGGGCCAATGTGAGATTGGGTGGGTCAGGCCAGTTCACAAAACCCGTTACATATGTATGTACAGTATATCTTTATTTATATACTGTAGTACATCCAGGTACATAGCGCTTTACAAGACGTGTTATAATATTAAAAAACAATGGGAATAAGCGCTTCAGACATAAAACAATAGGAAAAGTAGTCCCAGCCCCAAATAACTTACATTCTAAGTGGTAAGTGGGGTAACTTACAGGGACAGAAGTTGGGTGTTCTGGTAAGTGCATTTGCAAGGGGCCAAGGTCAGTGCATATGAGATATATTGCACCAGTTTTGGTGCAATGCCCAATATATTTGCCTTTTGGATGGCAGTCCATGGTAGCCTTGCACACTTTAGCACACATAAATGTACCTCTTATTAGTAATCAGTCCCCTGACAAACTTATTACTAATAAAGGGTACACGTTTAGCTATTAACCCACATATTGCAAAGATGATAAGCTGCCACTTCTACAATTTGGGCATATGGACATATATTATTGTATTTTAGTTCTGAAATCAGTGAGGTTTTAATATTCATTTTAATATTTTTTTCCTGAAGGCCACTTATATTCAGTAGTGTTTGAGTCTTTTAGTGCTGCTCTTCAACTCATTTTGTAAAGGGTCAAATTAAACAAAACTACAAATATAAGGACAAATATGTACCACAATATAATTTTATATATCTACAAAGACTTGAAAATTACCAAACTTCAACATGTTTTAAGCATTAATGACACACTCACCATTTGACTACCTTAGCTCTATAATTAATTTTAGTGTGAAAACTTGCACTAAGCTGTTAGCTGCTTGACCACCTATAATGATATTAGCAGGGACAGACTGTTCAAGATCCTGTGATCCAAGAGTGCCAGATGTAACACACGGATAGCAAGTTGAAGAGCCTTAAAACCTTTCTATTTTAATGTATCAAAAGTAGTATTAGTCTATTCAACATTCAGTGTTGAACAGGTAGTTCACCTTTACTAATAACCAGAAACACAAAGAGGACACAGCAAGGAAGATGAAGATGAGAGATCTATATTTGAGATGTAAGAGGGGGTAGAAGAATGTGAAGCGTTTAAAGAGAGAAGTAGAATATTATAGGTAATGTGGAGTTTGTAGGGTGAGCCATTGAAGGGATTTCAGGAAGAGAGAGGCGGAAACAATCCTAGAAGATAGTAAGATAACCCTAGCAGCATAATTTTGGATATATTGTATGGAGTATGGAGTTGGGAGTCAAGAAGATCAGAGCGGTAAAGTTGGCAATTGCCAAGTCAGGAAGTAATAAAGGTATTTACTGTATGAGAGTTTTAAAGTAGTTGTAGAACGAAATAGGAAAGGGCAGTTTTGGGCAATGATATGGGAGAAAAATCAATAAGATTTAGCAACAGCATGATTCTGAGATGAGATGGAAGAGTTAAATATTACTCTAGGCAGTTTGCATGTATGACTGGATAATTCTTAGTGTTATTGTCTTGGAAAATGAACAATTGGACCTGGTTTAGGTGGGATTATAATGAGTTCCATTTTAGACATGTTAATTTGCAGGCAATGAAGGGCCATCCGGTCTGAAATAGCAGAGAGACAGTGACTTGATGCCGGAGTAAGTTTAGGGTTGACAATAACACGTGTGTGTCGGCTGCACATAGGTGATATTTATAAAACAAAGGAACTAATGAGATCACCAAGGGAGTGTACTGTATATAGGGAGAAAAGGTGTGGTACCAAGATGAAGTTCTGAGGAACACTAATAAACAGGTTGACGGAACAATATCTAGCAATAGAGACACTGAAGGAGCGGTTAGAAAGATAAGATGAGAATGCAAAGCAAGGGGAATATCTTGATGGATTAGATCTACATTTGCCTTGAAATGTTCTTGAAGTCTTGAGGTGTAGTGGAAAGACAGAAATAGGTAGAAGATGGTACATTGTAAACATTAACCCATTGATTGTCATCAAGGGGGAGCTTGGCTGGCAAAATCCGTGATGTCCTCACAAATTTAGGGAAGCACATAACACAGCAACCATATATGATTGGTTGCTTTACCATGTGTCTCTATGGCACATTTTATGCAATGGCTCTAGCCACAATACAAGGCTGGACCCTCACAGAAGACCGGATGTAAAACAAGATTGGCTGAAGGTAACAGATGATGACAGAAAAGGACTTAAAGAAGAAAATAACAAACAAAGAAATACATACTGTTTTAATTTTAATTTGTGTAACATTTTTTGGGCCATAGTGCCTTGGATTTTTTTGTTTCCATCGGGCCTTGGATTCATTTTTATGTTTTTTATGGTTGGGCATCTGTAGCTGTCCCATGGTGACTTCTTTAGGACCCCTAGGGGGTGGGGGGTGGTAGTTGTGAAGATGAACTCCTTGTTAGCCTTATCACTTAGCCATTTATGTAGCCAAGGAGGGAAAGTGGTGTATAGTAGTTTTAGTTCAGTATTACCCCCTTTATAGAAATCCATCACTTGCTGATCATTTGGGCTACTAAGGAGTTAATATCTACTTAAATATGCTACACGGTACAAAATATTTTATCACCTATTTCATGTTTGTGTATCTTTCCTATGTATATGATCATTATATACATAAGTAATATAGGGCTAACGCCAGCCTGGAATGATAAAAAAATGCAATCTTTTTTGACATTCGCCAGCTGCCGATAAATATGGCAACTTGATGACTGGCATAAGAATGACATCATTTGTCATATTTTGTCTTTTCGGTGCCAGTCCCGATATTTTTTTTATCAGACACACTAAAAAAAAAAAGGCTTCACTTGTAGTACAATGTTGATATCTTGCAGCCATTTTTGGGTCTATAATACCGCATTTGTTGGCTAGCGCCACTTGATGACTCAAGGGAATGACTAGATATATGACTGAGTGTGACTAAGAGATCACACAATGAAACAATACAATAGTAAAACAATATTTACATTGTTGTCATTATTTTAGAGAAATACCAGATGAGAGTCCAACCAAACAGATACCCAACATAACAATGAAGTTATCTAGAGTAGAGGAAGATAGAAAGTCAGAGGAGAATGAAAACCAAGGCTGAGGAAATAGTCTAGGTGGTGAACATTAGATAGTAATGAACTATATATATTGTCATACTGTACTGGATGTAGCATTGGGGCTTTCTTGTCTTTTGTTGTATACAGTACATTAGATCATAATCCCAGTAGCACTCCAATTAACTCAAATAAATATGTACAGTACTGTATATTGAAATGGGTTTAGGTTTTGCGCATAATTAGACTGTATGTTTTTTAAGAGATAAAATACGGACCCAGTGGTGGATTAAGACCCTTGGGGGCCCCTTGGCACCAAGATTTTGGGGACCCTTACTCGTAGTTTGTTTAAAAAATGTTTGTTTTTTTAAGCCATAAATGTCCTAGTAAATCAAAATAAAGTGTTCATAAGAAATACATATTCTTTCGATCTACTAAAGCTAAGGGCCCTTCATTCCCAAACCTTTTCCATGTTTGCACTTCACCTTTTCTCACATACACTGTTCCCATCTCCATAACACCCCCCTCATTCCACCACTCACCTACAGTACACTGCTCCCACCCCCTAACATCCCCCTCATCCCAATCTCTCACCTACACTGCAACCATCTGTAATGCAAATATTCAGCCAATACCTTGCACATTGAGTCAGTAAACAGTCTATGAGATGTAATCATAAAGGGATTTTACTTAGCTTCGGTTATGTTCTCAGTTACAGCTTGCACAATTTAACAGCATACAACAGGAAAAATGCTCCAAAGACCCGGGGAAGCCCCAATAAGTCTAGTCTGATCCTGAGAGAGCGAGGGGAGTTCTTGGCCAGGGCTCCTGCACGGTCCTTGGAGAAGCTTCTTGCCCTATTCCCAACCTAGGCTCTTATTTATTGTATTTTCTGTTAGGCTTCCTCCAATCAGAGCTATGTGTTGTAGCAAAATGGATACTTAAACTAATGAGTCACACTTCCTTTGCAGTAAACAACTCTATATATGGTAAACATGTGACAGAGAGAGAGCTCTGTTAACTCAAAGCACATCCCATGGCACACATAAGCTAATAAGTGGTACTTCCCGATACACCATCACTCTAAAATCTCCCTCATGCCATCACACACCTACCCTGCTCCCACCCCCTAAAAGCCTCCTCATCCTAATCTCTCACCTGCACTGTTCCTATCCACCTAACATCCCCCTCACCCCAATCTCTCACCTACACTGCTCCCATCCACCTAACATCCCCTTCATCCCATCACTCATGTACACTGCTCCAATCATCTTAACATCCACCTCATCCCATCACTCTCACCTACATTGCTTCCATCCTCCTAACATCCCCCTCATCCCATCACTCACCTACACTGCACTCATCATCCTAACATCCCCCTCATCCCATCACTCTCACCTACATTGCTCCCATCCCTCTAACATCCTCCTCATCCCATCACTCTCACCTACACTGCAACCTTCACCCTAACATCCCCCTCACCCGAGATATTCCCTCCATTTAAAAACACATTTAATTTATAAAATTTTAAAAATACATAAGTATGTTTTATGTATTTTTAATGTTATAAATTAAATGTTTTTAATGGCTAGTCCAGGCTGCCTCTCTGCCTCCTCTCACGTACGTCTTTAGTAGCTATAGGCTGTGGCAGGCTATCCTAGGGGTATTGACCCCCCCCCTCATGCTGACTCTGTGAGTG